>NC_036249.1:27781996-28066514 GCF_002742605.1 Olea europaea var. sylvestris
CTCCAAGCGTTCCAAATATGCAGGTACTCA
Organism: Olea europaea var. sylvestris; assembly: GCF_002742605.1. Taxonomy (NCBI): domain Eukaryota; kingdom Viridiplantae; phylum Streptophyta; class Magnoliopsida; order Lamiales; family Oleaceae; genus Olea; species Olea europaea. The sequence goes on from NC_036249.1 coordinate 27,782,027, forward strand.
TTCTTTTGAAAAATGGCCGAAATCCCTCATACGTCATGATGAAGTGGTGACCTCAATCCAGAACGGTCGCTACATTTCCAAAAAGTACTTATGGGCCCAAAACGGACACCGTGTGCAAAAGTTATGCTAAATTCTTCATACGCCGACTCTCCTAGCGTTCCAAATACGCAATTGCTCATTCTTTTGAATACTGGCCAAAATCCCTCATACGTCACTATGAAGTTTTGAGTTCAATCCAGAACGGTCGCTACATTTCCAAAAAGTACTTATGGGCCCAAAACGGACACCGTGTGCAAAAGTTATGCTAAATTCTTCATACGCCGACTCTCCTAGCGTTCCAAATACGCAATTGCTCATTCTTTTGAATACTGGCCAAAATCCCTCATACGTCACTATGAAGTTTTGAGTTCAATCCAGAACGGTCGCTACATTTCCAAAAAGTACTTATGGGCCCAAAACGGACACCGTGTGCAAAAGTTACGCTCAATTCTTCGTACGCCGCCTCTTCAAGCGTTCCAAATATGCAAGTGCTCATTCTTTCGAAAAATGGTTGAAATCCCTCGTACGTCACGCTGAAGTCGTGAGTTCAATCCAAAACAGTCGCCACGTTTCTGAAAGTACTTATGGGCCTAAAACAGACGCCGTTTTCAAAAGTCACACTCAATTCTTCGAACGCCGACAATCCAAGCGTTCCAAATATGCACGTGCTCATTCTTTCAAAAGATGGCCGAAATCCCTCGTACGTCATGATGAAGTTGGGATTTCAATCCAAAACGGTCGCTACGTTTCTGAAAAGTACTTATGTGCCCAAAATGGACACCATTTTCAAAACTTACGCTCAATTCTTGGAATGTCGACAATCCAAGCGCTCGAAATATGAAAGTGCACATTCTTTCGAAAAATAGCCAAGATCCCTCATGTGTCACGACGAAGTTTTGTGATCAATCCAAAATGATCGCTACATTTCTGAAAAGTACTTACGGGTACAAAATGGAGGCCGTTTACAAAAGTTACGCTCAATTCTTCGAAGGCCGACAATCCAAGCGTTCCAAATATAAAAGTGCTCATTCGTTCGAAAAATGGCCGAAATCCCTCATACGTCACGATGAAGTTTTGAGTTCAATCCAAAACGGTCGCTGCATTTCCAAAATGTACATATGGGCCCAAAATGGACACGGTGTGCAAAAGTTACGCTCAATTCTTCGTACGCCGCCTCTCCAAGCGTTCCAAATATGCAAGTGCTCATTCTTTCAAAAAATGGCCGAAATCTCCATACGTCATGACGAAGTTCTAAGTTCAATCCAAAACGGTCGCTACATTTCCAAAAAGTACATATGGGCCCAAAACGGACACCGTGTGCAAAAGTTACGCTCAATTCTTCGTACGCTGCCTCTCCAAGCGTTCCAAATATGCAGGTACTCATTCTTTTGAAAAATGGCCGAAATCCCTCATACGTCATGATGAAGTCGTGAGTAAATCCAAAAAGGTCGCTACGTTCCTGAAAAGTACTTATGGGCCCAAAACACCGTGTGCAAAAGTTACGCTCAATTCTTCGTACGCTAACTCTTCAAGCGTTCCAAATATGCAATTGCTCATTCTTTCAAAAAATGTCTAAAATCCCTCATATGTCACGATGAAGTCATGAGTTCAATCCAAAATGGTCAGTACATTTCTGAAAAGTACTTATAGGCCCAAAACGGACGCCGTTTTCAAAAGTTACGCTCAATTCTTCGAACGTCAACAATCCAAGTGTTCCAAATATGCAAGTGCTCATTGTTTCGAAAAATGGCCGAAATCCCTCGTACGTTACGATGAAGTCGTGAGTCGAATCCAAAACGGTCGCTACATTTCTGAAAAGTACTTATGGGCCCAAAACGAACGCCGTTTGCAAAAGTTACGTTCAACTCTTCGTACGCCGACAATTCGAGCATTCCAAATATAAAAGTGGTCATTCGTTCAAAAAATGGCCGAAATCCCTCATACGTTACGACGAAGTGGTGAGCTCAATCCAAAACGGTCGCTACATTTCCAAAAAGTACTTATGGGTCCAAAACGGACACCGTGTGGAAAAGTAACGCTTAATTCTTCGTACGCTGACCCTCCGAGCGTTCCAAATATGCAAGTGCTCATTCTTTCGAAAAATGGCCAAAATCCCTCGTACGTCACGATGAAGTCGTGAGTCGAATCCAAAACGGTCGCTACTTTTCTGAAAAGTACTTATGGGCCCTAAACGGACGTCGTTTACAAAAGTTACGCTCAATTCTTTGAACGTCGACGATCCAAGCGTTCCAAATATAAAAGTGCTCATTCTTTCAAAAAATGGCTGAAATCCCTCATACGTCGTGATGAAGTTTTGAGTTCAATCCAAAACGGTCGCTGCATTTCCAAAAAGTACTTGTGGGCCCAAAACGGACACCGTGTGCAAAAGTTACGCTTAATTCTTCGTACGCCGACTCTCCAAGCGTTCCAAATATGCAAGGGCTCATTCTTTCGAAAAATGGCCAAAATCCATCGTACGTCACGATGAAGTCATGAGTCGAATCCTAAATGGTCGCTACATTTCTGAAATGGACTTATGGGCCCAAAACGGACGCCGTTTGCAAAAGTTACGCTCAATTCTTCGAACGCCGACAATCCAAGCATTCCAAATATAAAGTGCTCATTCGTTCGAAAAATGGCCAAAATCCCTCATACGTCACGACAAAGTGGTGAGCTCAATCCAGAACGGTCGTTACATTTCCAAAAACTACTTATGGGCCCAAAACGGACACCGTGTGCAAAAGTTACACTAAATTCTTCGTACGCCGACTCTCCAAGCGTTCCAAATATGCATGTGCTTATTCTTTCGAAAAATGGCAGAAATCCCTCGTACGTCACGATGAAGTCATGAGTTGAATCCAAAACGGTCGCTACATTTCTGAAAAGTACTTATGGGCCCAAAACGGACGTCGTTTGCAAAAGTTACGCTCAATTCTTCAAACGCCGACAATCCAAGCGTTCCAAATATAAAAGTGCTCATTCGTTCGATAAATGGTCGAAATACCTCATACGTCACCATGAAGTGGTGAGCTCAATCCAAAATGGTCGCTACATTTCCAAAAAGTACTTATGGGCCCAAAATGGACACCGCGTGAAAAAGTTACGCTCAATTCTTCGTACGCCACCTCTCCAAGCATTCCAAATATGCAAGTGCTCATTCTTTCAAAAAATGGCCGAAATCCCTCATTCGTCATGATGAAGTTTTGAGTTCAATCCAAAACAGTCGCTGCATTCCCAAAAAGTACTTATGGGCCCAAAACGGACGCCGTGTGCAAAAGTTACACTTAATTCTTCGTACGCCAACTCTCCAAGTGTTCCAAATATGCAAGTGCTCATTCTTTCGAAAAATGGCCAAAATCCCTCGTACGTCACGATGAAGTCGTGAGTCGAATCCAAAACGGTCACTACATTTCTGAAAAGTACTTATGGGCCAAAAACAAACGCCGTTTGCAAAAGTTACGCTCAATTCTTCGAACGCCGACAATCCAAGCATTCCAAATATAAAAGTCCTCATTCGTTCGAAAAATGGCAGAAATCTCTCCTACGTCACGATGAAGTGGTGAGCTCAATCCAAAACGGTCGCTACATTTCCAAAAAGTACTTATGGGCCCAAAACGGACACCGTGTGCAAAAGTTACGCTAAATTTTTCGTACGCCGACTCTCCAAGCGTTCCAAATATGCAATTGCTCATTCTTTTGAATAGTGGCCAAAAGCCCTCATACGTCACGATGAAGTCGTGAGTCGAATCCAAAATGGTCGCTACGTTTCTGAAAAGTACTTATGGGCCCTAAACGGACGCCTTTTCCAAAAGTTACGCTCAATTCTTCGAACGCCGACAATCCAAGCGTTCCAAATATAAAAGTGCTCATTCCTTCAAAAAATGGCCGAAATCCCTCATACGTAATGACGAAGTTTTGAGTTCAATCCAAAACGGTCGCTGCATTTCCAAAAAGTACTTATGGGCCCAAAACGAACACCGTGTGCAAAAGTTACGCTTAATTTTTCGTACGCCGACTCTCCAAGCGTTCCAAATATGCAAGTGCTCATTCTTTCGAAAAATGCCCAAAATCCCTCGTACGTTACGATGAAGTCGTGAGTCGAATCCTAAACGGTCGCTACATTTTTGAAAAGTACTGATGGGCCCAAAACGGAAGCCGTTTGCAAAAGTTACGCTCAATTCTTCGAACGCCGACAATCCAAGCATTCCAAATATAAAAGTGCTCATTCTTTCGAAAATGGGCCAAAATCCCTCATACGTCACGACAAAGTGGTGAGCTCAATCCAGAACGGTCGCTACATTTCCAAAAACTACTTATGGGCCCAAAACGAACACCGCGTGCAAAAGTCACGCTTAATTCTTCGTACGCCGACTATCCAAGCGTTCCAAATATGCAAGTGCTTATTCTTTCGAGAAATGGCCGAAATCCCTCGTACGTCACGACGAAGTGGTGAGCTCAATCCAGAACGGTTGCTACATTTCCAAAAAGTACTTATGGGCCCAAAACGGACACGTTGTGCAAAAGTTACGCTCAATTCTTCTTACGCCGACTCTCCAAGCGTTCCAAATATGCAATTGCTCATTCTTTTGAATAGTGGCCAAAATTCCTCGTACGTCACGATGAAGTCGTGAGTTCAATCCAAAACGGTCGCTACGTTTTTGAAAAGTACTTATGGGCCCAAAACGGATGTCGTTTCCAAAAGTTACGCTCAATTCTTCGAACGCCGACAATCCAAGGGTTCCAAATATAAAAGTGCTCATTGGTTCAAAAAATGGCCGGAATCCCTCATACGTCACGACGAAGTGGTGAGTTCAATCCAAAGCGGTCGCTACATTTCAAAAAAGTACTTATGGACCCAAAACGGACGCCGTGTGCAAAAGTTACGCTCAATTCTTCGTACGCCGCCTCTCCAAGCATTCCAAATATGCAAGTGCTCATTCTTTTGAAAAATGGCTGAAATCCCTCGTATGTCAAGATGAAGTCGTGAGTTCAATCCAAAACGGTCATTTCGTTTCTGAAAAGTACTTATGGGCCCAAAACGGACGCCGTTTTCAAAAGTTACGCTCAGTTCTTCGAACGCCGACAATCCAAGCGCTCCAAATATACAAGTGCTCATTCTATTGAAAAATGACCAAAATCCCTCATACGTCAAGACGAAGTTTTGAGTTCAATCCAAAACAGTCGCTACATTTCCAAAAAGTACTTATGGGCCCAAAATAGGCACTGTGTGCAAAAGTCACGCTCTATTCTTTGTACGCTGAATCTCCAAGCGTTCCAAATATGCAAGTGCTCATTCTTTCAAAAAATGGCCAAAATCCCTCATACGTCACGACGAAGTTTTGAGTTCAATCCAAAACGGTCGCTACATTTCCAAAAAGTACATATTGGCCCAAAACGAACACCGTGTGCAAAAGTTACGCTCAACTCTTCGTACGCTGACTCTCCAAGCATTCCAAATACACAAGTACTCATTCTTTCCAAAAAGTACTAATGGGCCCAAAATGGACGCAGTTTTTGAAAGTTACGCTCAATTCTTCGAACGTCGACAATCCAAGCGTTCCAAATATAAAAGTGCTCATTCTTTGGAAAAATGGCCAAAATCCCTCATACGTCATGACGAAGTTTTGAGTTCAATCCAAAACGGTCGCTACATTTCCAAAAAGAACTTACGGGCCCAAAACGTTCGTCGTTTGCAAAAGTTACACTCAATTCTTCGAACACCGACAATCCAAGCGTTCGAAATATAAAAGTGCACACTCGTTTGAAAAATGGCCAAAATTCCTCATACGTGACGATGAAATTTGGAGTTCAATCCAAAACGATCGCTACATTTCTGAAAAGTACTTACGGGCCCAACATGGAGGCCGTTTGAAAAAGTTACACTCTATTCTTCATACGCCGACTCTCCAAGCGTTCCAAATATACAAGTGTTCGTTCTTTCAAAAAATGGCCAAAATTCCTCGTACGTCACGATGAAGTCGTGAGTTCAATCAAAAAGGGTCGCTACGTTTCTGAAAAGTACTTATGGGCCCGAAACGGACACCCTTTTCAAAAGTTATGCTCAATTCTTCAAACGCCGACAATCCAAGCGTTTCGAATATAAAAGTGCTCATTCATTTGAAAAATGGGAAAAATCCCTCATACGTCATGCCGAATTGGTGAGATCAATACAAAATGGTCGCCACATTTCCAAAAAGTACTTATGGGCCCAAAACGGACACCGTGTGCAAAAGTTACGTTCAATTCTTCGTACGCCGACTCTCCAAGCGTTCCAAATATGCAAGTGCTCATTCTTTCAAAAAACAGCCGAAATTCCTCATACGTTACGATGAAGTCGTGAGTCAAATCCAAAATGGTCGCTACATTTCTAAAAAGTACTTATGGGCCCAAAACGAACTCCGTTTGCAAAAGTTACGCTCAATTCTTCGAACATCGACAATCCAAGCGTTCCAAATATGCAAGTGCTCATTCTTTCGAAAAATGGCCGAAATCCCTCGTAAGTCACGACGAAGTTTTGAGTTCAATCCAAAACGGTCGCTACATTTCCAAAAAGTACTTATGGGCCTAAAACGGACACCGTGTGCAAAAGTTACTCTCAATTCTTTGTACGCTGCCTCTCCACGCATTCCAAATATGCAAGTGCTCATTCATTCGAAAAATGGCCGAAATCCCTCGTACGTCACGATGAAGTCGTGAGTTCAATCCAAAACGGTCGCTACGTTTCTGAAAAGTACTTATGGGCCCAAAACGGACGCCGTTTTCAAAAGTTAAGCTCAATTCTTCGAATGCCGACAATCTAAGCGCTCCAAATATAAAATTGCTAGTTCGTTCTAAAAATGGCCAAAATCCCTCATACGTCACGACGAAGTTTTGAGTTCAATCCAAAACGGTCGCCGCATTTCCAAAAAGTACTTATGGGCCCAAAATGGATACGGCGTGCAAAAGTTATGCTCAATTCTTCGTACGCCGACTCTCCAAGCGTTCCCAATATGCAAGTGCTCATTCTTTCTGAAAATAGCCGAAATCCCTCGTACGTCACGATGAAGCCATAAGTTCAGTCCAAAACGGTTGCTACATTTCTGAAAAGTACTTATAGGCCCAAATCGGACGCCGATTTGAAAAGTAACGCTCAATTCTTCGAACGCCGACAATCCAGGGGCTCCAAATATGCAAGTGCTCATTCTTTCCAAAAATGACCGAAATCCCTCATACGTCAAGTGGAAGTTTTGAGTTCAATCCAAAACGGTCCCTACATTTCCAAAAAGTACTTATGGGCCCAAAATGGACACCGTGTGCAAAAGTTACGCTCAATTCTTCGTACGCCGCCTCTCCAAGCGTTCCAAATCTGCAAGTGCTCATTCATTCGAAAAATGGCCGAAATCCCTCGTACGTCACGGTGAATTCGTGAGTTCAATCCAAAATGGTCGCTACATTTCCAAGAAGTACTTATGGGCCCAAAATGGACAGCGTGTGCAAAAGTTACACTCAATTCTTCGTACGCCGCCTCTCTAAGCTTTCCAAATATGCAAGTGCTCATCCTTTCGAAAAATGGCTGAAATCCCTCGTACGTCACGATGAAGTCATGAGTTCAATCCAAAACGGTCGCTACATTTCTGAAAAGTACTTATGGGCCCGAAATGGACGCAGTTTTTGAAAGTTACACTCAATTCTTCGAATGTCGACAATCCAAGCGTTCCAAATATAAAAGTAGTCATTCTTTGGAAAAATTGCCAAAATCCCTCATACGTCACGACGAAGTTTTGAGTTTAATCCAAAACGGTCCCTACATTTCCAAAAAGTACTTATGGGCCCAAAACGGACACCGCGTGCAAAAGTTAAACTTAATTCTTCGTACGCTGCCTCTCCAAGCGTTCCAAATATGAATGTGCTCATTCGCTCGAAAAATTGCCAAAATCCTTCATACGTCACGTCGAAGTGGTGAGCTTGATCCAAAATGGTCGCTACATTTCCAAAAAGTACTTATGGGCCCAAAACGGACACCGTGTGCAAAAGTTACGCTCAATTCTTCGTACGCCGCCTCTCCAAGTGTTCCAAATATGCAATTGCTCATTCGTTCAAAAAATGGCCAAATCCTTCGTAAGTCATGTCGAAGTGGTGAGCTCAATCCAAAACGGTCGCTACATTTCTAAAAAGTACTTATGGGCCCAAAATGGACACCGTGTGCAAAAGTTACGCTCAATTCTTCGTACGCCGACTCTCCAAGCGTTCCAAATATACAAGTGCTCATTCTTTTTAAAAACGGCTGAAATTCCTCGTACGTCAAGATGAAGTCATGAGTTCAATTCAAAATGGTCGCTACATTTCTGGAAAGAACTTATGGGCCCAAAACGGACGCAGTTTTCGAAAGTTACGCTCAATTCTTCGAACGCCGACAATCCAAGCCCTCCAAATACGCAAGTCCTCATTCTTTCGAAAAATGGCCGAAATCCCTAATACATCACGACGAAGTTTTGAGTTCAATCCAAAACGGTCGCTACATTTCCAAAAAGTACTTATGGGCTCAAAACGAACACTGTGTGCAAAAGTTACGCTCAATTCTACGTATTCCGACTCTCCAAGCGTTCCAAATATACAAGTGCTCATTCTTTCGAAAAATGGCCAAAATCCCTCGTACGTCACACTGAAGTCGTGAGTTCAATCCAAAATGGTCGCTACATTTCTGAAAAGTACTTATGGGCCCAAAATGGATGCAGTTTTCGAAAGTTACGCTCAATTCTTTGAACGCCGACAATCCAAGCACTCCAAATATGCAAGTACTCATTCTTTCGAAAAATGGCCGAAATCCCTCATACGTCACGATGAAGTTTTGAGTTCAATCAAAAACGGTTGCTACATTTCCAAAAAATACTTATGGGCCCAAATCGGACACCGTGTGCAAAAGTTACGGTCAATTCTTCGTACGTCGCCTCTCCAAGCGTTCCAAATATGCAAGTGCTCATTCTTTCAAAAAATGGCCGAAATCCCTCGTACGTCACGATGAAGTCGTGAGTTCAATCCAAAAGGGTCGCTACGTTTCTAAAAAGTACTTGTGGGCCCAAAACTCCGTTTTCAAAAGTTACGATCAATTCTTCGAACGCCGACAATCCAAGCGTTCGAAGAATATAAAAGAAAAATGGCCAAAATCCCTCATACGTCACGACGAAGTCGTAAGCTCAATCCAAAGCGGTCGCTACATTTCCAAAAAGTACTTATGGGCCCAAAACGGACACCGTGTGCAAAAGTTACGCTCAATTCTTCGTACGCCGACTCTCCAAGCGTTCCAAATATGCATGTGCTAATTCCTTTGAAAAATGGCCAAAAACCCTCGTACGTCACGATGGTATCGTGAGTTCAATCCAAAACGATTACTACATTTCAAAAAAGAACTTACGGGCCCAAAACGGTCGCCGTTTGCAAAAGTTACACTCAATTCTTCGAACACCGACAATCCAAGCGTTCGAAATATAAAAGTGCTCACTCGTTCGAAAAATGGCCAAAATCCCTCATACATCACGATGAAGTTTGGAGTTCAATCCAAAACGATCGCTACATTTCTGAAAAGAACTTATGGGTCCAAAACGGAGGCCGTTTGCAAAAGTTAAGCTCAATTCTTCGTACGCCGACTCTCCAAGCGTTCCAAATACGCAAGTGCTTATTCTTTCAAAAAATAGCTGAAATCACTCGTACGACATGATGAAGTCGTGAGTTCAATCCAAAATGGTCGCTACGTTTCTGAAAAGTACTTAAGAGCCCAAAATGGACACCTGTGCAAAAGTTACCCTCAATTCTTCGTACACCGACTCTCAAAGCGTTCCAAATATGTAAGTGCTCATTCTTTCGAAAAATGGCCGAAATCCTTCGTATGTCACGATGAAGTCATGAGTTCAATCCAAAACGGTCGCCACAATTCTGAAAAGTACTTATAGGCCTAAAACGGACGTCGTTTTCAAAAGTTATGCTCAATTCTTCGAACGCCAACAATCCAGGCGCTACAAATATGCAAGTGCTCATTCTTTCGAAAAATGGCCGAAATCCCTCATACGTCACGATGAAGTTTTGAGTTCAATCCAAAACGGTCACTAAATTTCCAAAAAGTACTTATGGGGCCAAACGGACGCCGTTTGCAAAAGTTATGCTCAATTCTTCGTACGCCAACAATCCAGGCGCTCCAAATATGCAAGTGCTCATTCTTTCAAAAAATGGCCGAAATCCCTCATACGTCACGACGAAGTTTTAAGTTCAATCCAAAACGGTCGCTATATTTCCAAAAAGTACTTATGGGCCCAAAACGAATACCGTGTGCAAAAGTTATGCTCAATTGTTCGTACGCCGCCTCTCCAAGCGTTCAAAATATGCAGGTGCTCATTCTTTCGAAAAAATTGCCGAAATCCCTCGTACGTCACGATGAAGTCGTGAGTTCAATCCAAAACGGTCGCTACGTTTCTGAAAAGTACTTATGGGCCCAAAACGGACGCCGTTTTCAAAAGTTATGCCCAATACTTCGAACGCCGACAATCCAAGCGCTCCGAGTATTAAAGTGCTCATTCTTTCAAAAAATGGACAAAATCCCTCGTACTTCATGGTGAAGTCATGAATTCAATCCAAAATGCCGCTACATTTCTGAAAAGTACTTATAGGCCCAAAACGGACGCCGTTTTCAAAAGTTACGCTCAATTCCTCGAACGCCGATAATCCAGGCTCCAAATATGCAAGTACTCATTCTTTCGAAAAATGGACGAAATCCCTCATACGTCACGATGAAGTTTTGAGTTCAATCCAAAACGGTCGCTACATTTCAAAAAAATACTTATGGGCCCAAAACGGACACCGTGTGCAAAAGTTACGGTCAATTCTTCGTACGTCGCCTCTCCAAGCGTTCCAAATATGCAAGTGCTAATTCCTTTGAAAAATGGCGAAAAACCCTCGTACCTCACGATGATATCGTGAGTTCAATCCAAAACGATTACTACATTTCAAAAAAGAACTTACGGGCCCAAAACGATCGCCGTTTGCAAAAGTTACACTCAATTCTTCGAACACCGACAATCCAAGCGTTCGAAATATAAAAGTGCTCACTCGTTCGAAAAATGGCCAAAATCCCTCATACATCACGATGAAGTTTGGAGTTCAATCCAAAACGATCGCTACATTTCTGAAAAGAACTTATGGGTCCAAAACGGAGGCCGTTTGCAAAAGTTAAGCTCAATTCTTCGTACGCCGACTCTCCAAACGTTCCAAATATGCAAGTGCTTATTCTTTCAAAAAATGGCTGAAATCACTCGTACGACATGATGAAGTCGTGAGTTCAATCCAAAATGGTCGCTACGTTTCTGAAAAGTACTTAAGAGCCCAAAATGGACGTCGTATTCAAAAGTTATGCTCAATTCTTCGAACGCCGATAATCCAAGCGCTCCAAATATGCAAGCGCTCATTCTTTTGAAAAAAGGCTGAAATCCCTCGTACGACACGACGATGTTTTGAGTTCAATCCAAAACGATTGCTACATTTCCAAAAAGTACTTATGGGCCCAAAATGGACACCGTGTGCAAAAGTTACCCTCAATTCTTCGTACGCCTACTCTCCAAGCGTTCCAAATATGCAAGCGATCATTCTTTCGACAAATGGCCGAAATCCTTCGTACGTCACGATGAAGTCATGAGTTCAATCCAAAACGGTCGCCACAATTCTGAAAAGTACTTATAGGCCTAAAACTGACGTCGTTTTCAAAAGTTATGCTCAATTCTTCGAACGCCAACAATCCAGGCGCTACAAATATGCAAGTGCTCATTCTTTTGAAAAATGGCCGAAATCCCTCATACGTCACGATGAAGTTTTGAGTTCAATCCAAAACGGTCACTAAATTTCCAAAAAGTACTTATGGGGCCAAACGGACGCCGCTTGCAAAAGTTATGCTCAATTCTTCGTACGCCGACAATCCAGGCGCTCCAAATATGCAAGTGCTCATTCTTTCAAAAAATGGCCGAAATCCCTCATACGTCACGATGAAGTTTTGAGTTCAATCCAAAACGGTCGCTACATTTCCAAAAAATACTTATGGGCCCAAAACGGACACCGTGTGCAAAAGTTACGGTCAATTCTTCGTACGTCGCCTCTCCAAGCGTTCCAAAGATGCAAGTGCTCATTCTTTCGAAAAATGGCCGAAATCCCTCGTACGTCATGATGAAGTCGTGAGTTCAATCCAAAAGGGTCGCTACGTTTCTAAAAAGTACTTGTGGGCCCAAAACGAACTCCGTTTTCAAAAGTTACGCTCAATTCTTCGAACGCCGACAATCCAAGCGTTCGAAGAATATAAAAGAAAAATGGCCAAAATCCCTCATACGTCACGACGAAGTCGTAAGCCCAATCCAAAGCGGTCGCTACATTTCCAAAAAGTACTTATGGGCCCAAAACGGACACCGTGTGCAAAAGTTACGCTCAATTCTTCGTACGCCGACTCTCCAAGCGTTCCAAATATGCATGTGCTAATTCCTTTGAAAAATGGCCAAAAACCCTCGTACGTCACGATGGTATCGTGAGTTCAATCCAAAACGATTACTACATTTCAAAAAAGAACTTACGGGCCCAAAACGGTCGCCGTTTGCAAAAGTTACACTCAATTCTTCGAACACCGACAATCCAAGCGTTCGAAATATAAAAGTGCTCACTCGTTCGAAAAATGGCCAAAATCCCTCATACATCACGATGAAGTTTGGAGTTCAATCCAAAACGATCGCTACATATCTGAAAAGAACTTATGGGTCCAAAACGGAGGCCGTTTGCAAAAGTTAAGGTCAATTCTTCGTACGCCGACTCTCCAAGCGTTCCAAATATGCAAGTGCTTATTCTTTCAAAAAATGGCTAAAATCACTCGTACGACATGATGAAGTCGTGAGTTCAATCCAAAATGGTCGCTATGTTTCTGAAAAGTACTTATGGGCCCAAAATGGATGTCGTTTTCAAAAGTTACGCTAAATACTTCGAACGCCGACAATCTAAGCGCTCCAAATATGCAAGTGCTCATTCTGTCAAAAAATGGCCGAAATCCTTCGTACGTCACGATGAAGGCCGACTCTCCAAGCGTTCCAAATATGCAAGTGCTCATTCTGTCAAAAAATGGCCGAAATCCTTCGTACGTCACGATGAAGGCCGACTCTCCAAGCGTTCCAAATATGCAAGTGCTCATTCTGTCAAAAAATGGCCGAAATCCTTCGTACGTCACGATGAAGGCCGACTCTCCAAGCGTTCCAAATATGCAAGTGCTCATTCTGTCAAAAAATGGCCGAAATCCTTCGTACGTCACGATGAAGGCCGACTCTCCAAGCGTTCCAAATATGCAAGTGCTCATTCTGTCAAAAAATGGCCGAAATCCTTCGTACGTCACGATGAAGGCCGACTCTCCAAGCGTTCCAAATATGCAAGTGCTCATTCTTTCAAAAAATGGCCGAAATCCCTCATACGTCACGATGAAGTTTTGAGTTCAATCCAAAACGGTCACTACATTTCCAAAAAGTACTTATGGGGCCAAACGGACGTCGTTTGCAAAAGTTATGCTCAATTCTTCGTACGCCGACAATCCAGGCGCTCCAAATATGCAAGTGCTCATTCTTTCAAAAAATGGCCGAAATCCCTCATACGTCACGACGAAGTTTTGAGTTCAATCCAAAACGGTCGCTACATTTCCAAAAAGAACTTATGGGCCCAAAACGAATACCGTGTGCAAAAGTTATGCTCAATTGTTCGTACGCCGACTCTCGAAGCTTTCAAAATATGCAGGTGCTCATTCTTTCGAAAAATTGCCGAAATCCCTCGTACGTCACGATGAATTCGTGAGTTCAATCCAAAACGATCGCTACGTTTCTGAAAAGTACTTATGGGCCCGAAACGGACGCCGTTTTCAAAAGTTACGCCCAATACTTCGAACGCCGACAATCCAAGCGCTCCGAATATTAAAGTGCTCATTCTTTCAAAAAATGGCCAAAATCCCTCGTACTTCATGGTGAAGTCATGAATTCAATCCAAAATGCCGCTACATTTCTGAAAAGTACTTATAGGCCCAAAACGGACGCCGTTTTCAAAAGTTACGCTCAATTCTTCGAACGCCGACAATCCAGGCGCTCCAAATATGCAAGTACTCATTCTTTCGAAAAATGGCCGAAATCCCTCATACGTCACGATGAAGTTTTGAGTTCAATCCAAAACAGTCACAACATTTCCAAAAAGAACTTACGGGCCCAAAAAGATCGTCGTTTGCAAAACTTACGCTTAAATTTTCGAACGTCGACAGTCCAACCGTTCAAAATATAAAAGTACTCACACGTTCGAAAAATGGACAAAATCCCTCGTACATAATGACGATGTTTTGAGTTCAATCCAAAACGATTGCTACATTTCTGAAAAGTACTTATGGGCCCAAAATGGAGGCCATTGGCAAAAGTTACGGTCAATTCTTCGAACGTCGACAATCCAAGCGTTCCAAATATAAAAGTGCTCATTCGTTCGAAAAATGGCCGGAATAACTCATATGTCACGACGAAGTGGTGAGTTCAATCCAAAACGGTCGCTACATTTCCAAAAAGTACTTATGGGCCCAAAACGGACGCCGTGTGCTAAAGTTACGCTCAATTCTTCGTACGCCGCCTCTCCAAGCGTTCCAAATATACAAGTGCTCATTCTTTCGAAAAATGGTTGAAATCTCTCGTACGTCACGATGAAGTCATGAGTTCAATCCAAAACGGTAGCTACATTTCTGAAAAGTACTTATGGGCCCAAAACGGACGCCATTTCCAAAAGTTAGGCTCAATTCTTCGAACGCCGACAATCCAAGCGCTTCAAATATGCAAGTGATCATTCTTTCGAAAAATGGCCAAAATCCCTCAAATGTTACGACGAAATTTTGAGTTCAATCCAAAATGATCGCTACATTTCCAAAAAGTACTTATGGGCCCAAAACGGACACCGTGTGCTAAAGTTACGCTCAATTCTTCGTATGCCGACTCTCCAACCGTTCCAAATATGCAAGTGCTCATTCTTTCGAAAAATGGCCAAAATCCCTCGTATGTCACGCTGAAGTCGTGAGTTCAATCCAAAATGGTCGCTACATTTCTGAAAAGTACTTATGGGCCAAAAATGGACGCAGTTTTCGAGAGTTACGCTCAATTCTTCGAACGCCGACAATCCAACCGTTCCAAATATGCAAGTGCTCATTCTTTCGAAAATTGGTCGAAATTCCTCATACGTCACGACGAACTATTGAGTTCAATCCAAAACGATCGCTACATTTCCCAAAGGTACTTATGGGCCCAAAACTGACGTCGTTTGCAAAAGTTACGCTCCATTCTTCGAACACCAACAATCCAAGTGTTCCAAATGTAAAAGTACTCATTCGTTCGAAAAATGGCTGAAATCCCTCGTACGTCACGATGAAGTCGAGAGTTCAAT
The DNA here is from genome assembly GCF_002742605.1 of Olea europaea var. sylvestris. Classification (NCBI taxonomy): domain Eukaryota; kingdom Viridiplantae; phylum Streptophyta; class Magnoliopsida; order Lamiales; family Oleaceae; genus Olea; species Olea europaea. The sequence goes on from NC_036249.1 coordinate 27,797,504, forward strand.
CTAAAACGGTTGCTATATTTCTGAAAAGTACTTATGGGCCCAAAACGGACGCCATTTTCAAAAGTTACGCTCAATACTTTGAACGCTGACAATCCAAGCGCTCCAAATATTAAAGTGCTCATTCCTTCAAAAAATGGCCAAAATCCCTCGTACTTCACGATGAAGTCATGAATTCAATCCAAAACGGTCGCTACATTTCTGAAAAGTACTTATAGGCCCAAAACGGACGCCGTTTTCAAAAGTTATGCTCAATTCTTCGAACGCCGACAATCCAGGCGCTCCAAATATGCAAGTGCTCATTCTTTTGAAAAATGGCCGAAATCCCTCATACGTCAAGATGAAGTTTTGAGTTCAATCTAAAACGGTCGCTACATTTCAAAAAAGTACTTATGGGCCCAAAACGGACATCGTGTGCAAAAGTTACGCTCAATTCTTCGCACGCCGACTCCCCAAGCGTTCCAAGTATGCAAGTGCTCAATCTTTCAAAAAATTGTCAAAATACCTCGTACGTCACGATGAATTCGTGAGTGCAATCCAAAACGGTCGCTACATTTCCAAAAAGTACTTATGGGCCGAAAACGGACGCCGTGTGCAAAAGTTACGCTCAATTCTTCGCACGCCGACTCCCCAAGCGTTCCAAGTATGCAAGTGCTCAATCTTTCAAAAAATTGTCAAAATACCTCGTACGTCACGATGAATTCGTGAGTGCAATCCAAAACGGTCGCTACATTTCCAAAAAGTACTTATGGGCCCAAAACGGACACCGTGTGCAAAAGTTACGCTCAATTCTTCGCACGCCGACTCCCCAAGAGTTCCAAATATGCAAGTGCTCATTCTTCGAAAAATGGCCAAAAACCGTTGTACGTCACGATGATGTCGTGAGTTCAACCCAAAACGATTACTATATTTCAAAAAAGAACTTACGGGCCTAAAACGATCGCCGTTTGCAAAAGTTACGCTCAATTCTTCGAACACCGACAATCCAAGCGTTCGAAATATTAAAGTTCTCACTCGTTCGAAAAATGGCCAAAATCCCTCATACGTCACGACGAAGTTTGGAGTTCAATCCAAAATGATCGCTACATTTCTGAAAAGTACTTATGGGTCCAAAACGGAGGCCGTTTGCAAAAGTTACGCTCAATTCTTAGTACGCCGACTCTCCAAGCGTTCCAAATATGCAAGTGCTTATTGTTTCGAAAAATGGCCGAAATCCCTCGTACGTCACGATAAAGTCATGAGTTCAATCCAAAATGGTCGCTACATTTCCAAAAAGTACTTATGGGCCGAAAACGGACACCGTGTGCAAAAGTTACGCTCAATTCTTCGAACGCCGACAATCCAGGCGCTCCAAATATGCAAGTACTCATTCTTTCGAAAAATGGCCGAAATCCCTCGTACGTCACGATAAAGTCATGAGTTCAATCCAAAATGGTCGCTACATTTCCAAAAAGTACTTATGGGCCGAAAACGGACACCGTGTGCAAAAGTTACGCTCAATTCTTCGAACGCCGACAATCCAGGCGCTCCAAATATGCAAGTACTCATTCTTTCGAAAAATGGCCGAAATCCCTCGTACGTCACGATAAAGTCATGAGTTCAATCCAAAATGGTCGCTACATTTCCAAAAAGTACTTATGGGCCGAAAACGGACACCGTGTGCAAAAGTTACGCTCAATTCTTCGAACGCCGACAATCCAGGCGCTCCAAATATGCAAGTACTCATTCTTTCGAAAAATGGCCGAAATCCCTCGTACGTCACGATAAAGTCATGAGTTCAATCCAAAATGGTCGCTACATTTCCAAAAAGTACTTATGGGCCGAAAACGGACACCGTGTGCAAAAGTTACGCTCAATTCTTCGAACGCCGACAATCCAGGCGCTCCAAATATGCAAGTACTCATTCTTTCGAAAAATGGCCGAAATCCCTCGTACGTCACGATAAAGTCATGAGTTCAATCCAAAATGGTCGCTACATTTCCAAAAAGTACTTATGGGCCGAAAACGGACACCGTGTGCAAAAGTTACGCTCAATTCTTCGAACGCCGACAATCCAGGCGCTCCAAATATGCAAGTACTCATTCTTTCGAAAAATGGCCGAAATCCCTCGTACGTCACGATAAAGTCATGAGTTCAATCCAAAATGGTCGCTACATTTCCAAAAAGTACTTATGGGCCGAAAACGGACACCGTGTGCAAAAGTTACGCTCAATTCTTCGAACGCCGACAATCCAGGCGCTCCAAATATGCAAGTGCTCATTCTTTCAAAAAATGGCCAAAATCCCTCGTACTTCATGGTGAAGTCATGAATTCAATCCAAAATGCCGCTACATTTCTGAAAAGTACTTATAGGCCCAAAACGGATGCCATTTTCAAAAGTTACGCTCAATTCTTCGAACGCCGACAATCCAGGCGCTCCAAATATGCAAGTACTCATTCTTTCGAAAAATGGCCGAAATCCCTCATACGTCATGATGAAGTTTTGAGTTCAATCCAAAACAGTCACAACATTTCCAAAAAGAACTTATGGGCCCAAAAAGATCGTCGTTTGCAAAACTTACGCTTAAATTTTCGAACGTCGACAGTCCAACCGTTCAAAATATAAAAGTACTCACACGTTCGAAAAATGGACAAAATCCCTCGTACATAATGACGAAGTTTTGAGGTCAATCCAAAACGATTGCTACATTTCTGAAAAGTACTTATGGGCCCAAAACGGACGCCATTTTCAAAAGTTAGGCTCAATTCTTCGAACGCCGACAATCCAAGCGTTCCAAATATGCAAGTGCTCATTCTTTCGAAAAATGGCCGAAATCCCTCATAGGTCCCGACGAAGTTGTGAGTTCAATCCGAAAGGGTCGCTACATTTCCAAAAAGTACTTATGGGCCCAAAACGGACGCCATTTTCAAAAGTTAGGCTCAATTCTTCGAACGCCGACAATCCAAGCGTTCCAAATATGCAAGTGCTCATTCTTTCGAAAAATGGCCGAAATCCCTCATACGTCATGATGAAGTTTTGAGTTCAATCCAAAACGATTGCTACATTTCTGAAAAGTACTTATGGGCCAAAAATGGACGCAGTTTTCGAGAGTTACGCTCAATTCTTCGAACGCCGACAATCCAAGCGTTCCAAATATGTAAGTGCTCATTCTTTCGAAAATTGGTCGAAATTCCTCATACGTCACGACGAACTATTGAGTTCAATCCAAAACGATCGCTACGTTTCCCAAAGGTACTTATGGGCCCAAAACTGACGTCGTTTGCAAAAGTTACGCTCCATTCTTCGAACACCAACAATCCAAGCGTTCCAAATGTAAAAGTACTCATTAGTTCGAAAAATGGCTGAAATCCCTCGTACGTCACGATGAAGTCGAGAGTTCAATCTAAAACGGTCGCTATATTTCTGAAAAGTACTTATGGGCCCAAAACGGACGCCATTTTCAAAAGTTACGCTCAATACTTTGAACGCTGGCAATCCAAGCGCTCCAAATATTAAAGTGCTCATTCTTTCAAAAAATGGCCAAAATCCCTCGTACTTCACGATGAAGTCATGAATTCAATCCAAAACGGTCGCTACATTTCTGAAAAGTACTTATAGGCCCAAAACGGACGCCGTTTTCAAAAGTTATGCTCAATTCTTCGAACGCCGACAATCCAGGCGCTCCAAATATGCAAGTGCTCATTCTTTTGAAAAATGGCCGAAATCCCTCATACGTCAAGATGAAGTTTTGAGTTCAATCTAAAACGGTCGCTACATTTCCAAAAAGTACTTATGGGCCCAAAACGGACACCGTGTGCAAAAGTTACGGTCAATTCTTCGTACGCCGCCTCTCCAAGCATTGCAAATATGCAAGTGCTCATTCTTTTGAAAAATGGCTAAAATCCCTCGTACGTTACGATGAAGTCATGAGTTCAATCCAAAAGGGTCGATACGTTTTTGAAAAGTAGTTATGGGCCCAAAACGGACGTCGTTTTCAAAAGTTACGCTCAATTCTTCGAACGCCAACAATCCAAGCCTTCGAAGAATATGAAAGTGCTCATTCGTTTGAAAAATGGCCAAAATCCCTCATACGTCATGACGAAGTGGTAAGCTCAATCCAAAACGGTCGCTACATTTCCAAAAAGTACTTATGGGCCCAAAACGGACACCGTGTGCAAAAGTTACGCTCAATTCTTCGCACGCCGACTCTCCAAGAGTTCCAAATATGCAAGTGCTCATTCCTTCGAAAAATGGCCAAAAACCGTTGTACATCACGATGATGTCGTGAGTTCAACCCAAAACGATTACTATATTTCAAAAAAGAACTTACGGGCCTAAAACGGTCGCCGTTTGCAAAAGTTACGCTCAATTCTTCGAACACCGACAATCCAAGCGTTCGAAATATTAAAGTTCTCACTCGTTCGAAAAATGGCCAAAATCCCTCATACGTCACGACGAAGTTTGGAGTTCAATCCAAAACGATCGCTACATTTCTGAAAAGTACTTATGGGTCCAAAACGGAGGCCGTTTGCAAAAGTTACGCTCAATTCTTAGTACGCCGACTCTCCAAGCGTTCCAAATATGCAAGTGCTTATTGTTTCGAAAAATGGCCGAAATCCCTCGTACGTCACGATAAAGTCATGAGTTCAATCCAAAATGGTCGCTATGTTTCTGAAAAGTACTTATGGGCCCAAAATGGATGTCGTTTTCAAAAGTTACGCTAAATACTTCGAACGCCGACAATCTAAGCGCTCCAAATATGCAAGTGCTCATTCTTTTGAAAAAAGGCCAAAATCCCTAGTACGTCACGATGAAATTTTGAGTTCAATCCAAAACGGTTGCTACATTTCCAAAAAGTACTTATGGGCCCAAAACGGACACCGTGTACAAAAGTTACACTCGATTCATCGTACGCCGACTCTTCAAGCGTTTCAAACATGCAAGTGCTCATTCTTTCAAAAAATGGCCGAAATCCTTCGTACGTCACGATGAAGTCTTTAGTTCAATCCAAAACGGTCGCCACATTTCTGAAAAGTACTTACAGGCCCAAAACGAACGTCGTTTTCAAAAGTTACGCTCAATTCTTCGAATGCCGACAATCCAGGTGGTCCAAATATGCAAGTGCTCATTCTTTCAAAAAATGGCCGAAATCCCTCATACATCACGATGAAGTTTTGAGTTCAATCCAAAACGGTCACTACATTTCCAAAAAGTACTTATGGGGCCAAACGGACGCCGTTTGCAAAAGTTATGCTCAATTCTTCGTACGCCGACAATCCAGGCGCTCCAAATATGCAAGTGCTCATTCTTTCAAAAAATGGCCGAAATCCCTCATACGTCACGACGAAGTTTTGAGTTCAATCCAAAACGATCGCTACATTTCCAAAAAGAACTTATGGGCCCAAAACGAATACCGTGTGCAAAAGTTATGCTCAATTGTTCGTACGCCGCCTCTCCAAGCTTTCAAAATATGCAGGTGCTCATTCTTTCGAAAAATTGCCGAAATCCCTCGTACGTCACGATGAATTCGTGAGTTCAATCCAAAACGGTCGCTACGTTTCTGAAAAGTACTTATGGGCCCGAAACGGACGCCGTTTTCAAAAGTTACGCCCAATACTTCGAACGCCGACAATCCAAGCGCTCCAAATATTAAAGTGCTCATTCTTTCAAAAAATGGCCAAAATCCCTCGTACTTCATGGTGAAGTCATGAATTCAATCCAAAATGCCGCTACATTTCTGAAAAGTACTTATAGGCCCAAAACGGACGCCGTTTTCAAAAGTTACGCTCAATTCTTCGAACGCCGACAATCCAGGCGCTCCAAATATGCAAGTACTCATTCTTTCAAAAAATGGTCGAAATCCCTCATACGTCACGATGAAGTTTTGAGTTCAATCCAAAACAGTCACAACATTTCCAAAAAGAACTTACGGGCCCAAAAAGATCGTCGTTTGCAAAAGTTACGCTTAAATTTTCGAACGTCGACAGTCCAACCGTTCAAAATATAAAAGTACTCACACGTTCGAAAAATGGACAAAATCCCTCATACATAATGACGATGTTTTGAGTTCAATCCAAAATGATTCCTACATTTCTGAAAAGTACTTATGGGCCCAAAATGGAGGCCATTGGCAAAAGTTACGGTCAATTCTTCGAACGTCGACAATCCAAGCGTTCCAAATATGCAAGTGCTCATTCTTTCGAAAAATGGCCAAAATCCCTCGTATGTCACGCTGAAGTCGTGAGTTCAATCCAAAATGGTCGCTACATTTCTGAAAAGTACTTTTGGGCCAAAAATGGACGCAGTTTTCGAAAGTTACGCTCAATTCTTCGAACGCCGACAATCCAAGCGCTTCAAATATGCAAGTGATCATTCTTTCGAAAAATGGCCAAAATCCCACAAACGTTACGACGAAATTTTGAGTTCAATCCAAAATGATCGCTACATTTCCAAAAAGTACTTATGGGCCCAAAACGGACACCGTGTGCTAAAGTTACGCTCAATTCTTCGTATGCCGACTCTCCAACCGTTCCAAATATGCAAGTGCTCATTCTTTCGAAAAATGGCCAAAATCCCTCGTATGTCACGCTGAAGTCGTGAGTTCAATCCAAAATGGTCGCTACATTTCTGAAAAGTACTTTTGGGCCAAAAATGGACGCAGTTTTCGAAAGTTACGCTCAATTCTTCGAACGCCGACAATCCAAGCGTTCCAAATATGTAAGTGCTCATTCTTTCGAAAATCGGTCGAAATTCCTCATACGTCACGACGAACTATTGAGTTCAATCCAAAATGGTCGCTACATTTCCCAAAGGTACTTATGGGCCCAAAACTGACGTCGTTTGCAAAAGTTACGTCCCATTCTTCGAACGCCAACAATCCAAGCGTTCCAAATGTAAAAGTACTCATTCGTTCGAAAAATGGCTGAAATCCCTCGTACGTCACGATGAAGTCGAGAGTTCAATCTAAAACGGTCGCTATATTTCTGAAAAGTACTTATGGGCCCAAAACGGACGCCATTTTCAAAAGTTACGCTCAATACTTCGAACGCCAACAATCCAAGCGCTCCAAATATTAAAGTGCTCATTCTTTCAAAAAATGGCCAAAATCCCTCGTGAAGTCATGAATTCAATCCAAAACGGTCGCTACATTTCTGAAAAGTACTTAGAGGCCCAAAACGGACGCCGTTTTCAAAAGTTACGCTCAATTATTTGAACGCCGACAATCCAGGCGCTCCAAATATGCAAGTGCTCATTCTTTTGAAAAATGGCCGAAATCCCTCATACGTCAAGATGAAGTTTTGAGTTCAATCTAAAACGGTCGCTACATTTCCAAAAAGTACTTATGGGCCCAAAACGGACACCGTGTACAAAAGTTACACTCAATTCTTCGTATGCCGCCTCTCCAAGCGTTGCAAATATGCAAGTGCTCATTCTTTTGAAAAATGGCTGAAATCCCTCGTACGTCACGATGAAGTCATGATTTCAATCCAAAAGGGTCGCTACGTTTTTGAAAAGTAGTTATGGGCCCAAAACTGACGTCGTTTTCAAAAGTTACGCTCAATTCTTCGAACGCCAACAATCCAAGCCTTCGAAGAATATGAAAGTGCTCATTCGTTCGAAAAATGGCCAAAATCCCTCATACGTCATGACGAAGTGGTAAGCTCAATCCAAAACGGTCGACACATTTCCAAAAAGTACTTATGGGCCCAAAACGGACACCGTGTGCAAAAGTTACGCTCAATTCTTCGCACGCCGACTCTCCAAGAGTTCCAAATATGCAATGCTCATTCCTTCGAAAAATGGTCAAAAACCGTCGTACGTCACGATGATGTTTTGAGTTCAACCCAAAACGATTACTATATTTCAAAAAAGAACTTACGGGCCTAAAACGGTCGCCGTTTGCAAAAGTTACGGTCAATTCTTCGAACGTCGACAATCCAAGCGTTCCAAATATAAAAGTGCTCATTCGTTCGAAAAATGGCAGGAATAACTCATATGTCACGACGAAGTGGTGAGTTCAATCCAAAACGGTCGCTACATTTCCAAAAAGTACTTATGGGCCCAAAACGGACGCCATTTTCAAAAGTTAGGCTCAATTCTTCGAACGTCGACAATCCAAGCGTTCCAAATATAAAAGTGCTCATTCGTTCGAAAAATGGCAGGAATAACTCATATGTCACGACGAAGTGGTGAGTTCAATCCAAAACGGTCGCTACGTTTCTGAAAAGTACTTATGGGCCCAAAACGGACGCCATTTTCAAAAGTTAGGCTCAATTCTTCGAACGTCGACAATCCAAGCGCTTCAAATATGCAAGTGATCATTCTTTCGAAAAATGGCCAAAATCCCACAAACGTTACGACGAAATTTTGAGTTCAATCCAAAATGATTGCTACATTTCCAAAAAGTACTTATGGGCCCAAAACGGACACCGTGTGCAAAAGTTACACTCGATTCATCGTACGCCGACTCTTCAAGCGTTTCAAACATGCAAGTGCTCATTCTTTCGAAAAATGGCCGAAATCCCTCATACGTCACGATGAAGTTTTGAGTTCAATCCAAAATGGTCACTACATTTCCAAAAAGTACTTATGGGGCCAAACGGACGCCGTTTGCAAAAGTTATGCTCAATTCTTCGTACACCGACAATCCAGGCGCTCCAAATATGCAAGTGCTCATTCTTTCAAAAAATGGCCGAAATCCCTCATACGTCACGACGAAGTTTTGAGCTCAATCCAAAACGGTCGCTACATTTCCAAAAAGTACTTATGGGCCCAAAATGGACACCGTTTGCAAAAGTTACGCTCAATTCTTCGAACGCCGACAATCCAGGCGCTCCAAATATGCAAGTGCTCATTCTTTCAAAAAATGGCCGAAATCCTTCGTACGTCACGATGAAGTCTTTAGTTCAATCCAAAATGGTCGCCACATTTCTGAAAAGTACTTACAGGCCCAAAACGGACGTCGTTTTCAAAAGTTACGCTCAATTCTTCGAACGCCGACAATCCAGGCGCTCCAAATATGCAAGTGCTCATTCTTTCAAAAAATGGCCGAAATCCTTCGTACGTCACGATGAAGTCTTTAGTTCAATCCAAAATGGTCGCCACATTTCTGAAAAGTACTTACAGGCCCAAAACGGACGTCGTTTTCAAAAGTTACGCTCAATTCTTCGAACGCCGACAATCCAGGCGCTCCAAATATGCAAGTGCTCATTCTTTCAAAAAATGGCCGAAATCCTTCGTACGTCACGATGAAGTCTTTAGTTCAATCCAAAATGGTCGCCACATTTCTGAAAAGTACTTACAGGCCCAAAACGGACGTCGTTTTCAAAAGTTACGCTCAATTCTTCGAACGCCGACAATCCAGGCGCTCCAAATATGCAAGTGCTCATTCTTTCAAAAAATGGCCGAAATCCTTCGTACGTCACGATGAAGTCTTTAGTTCAATCCAAAATGGTCGCCACATTTCTGAAAAGTACTTACAGGCCCAAAACGGACGTCGTTTTCAAAAGTTACGCTCAATTCTTCGAACGCCGACAATCCAGGCGCTCCAAATATGCAAGTGCTCATTCTTTCAAAAAATGGCCGAAATCCTTCGTACGTCACGATGAAGTCTTTAGTTCAATCCAAAATGGTCGCCACATTTCTGAAAAGTACTTACAGGCCCAAAACGGACGTCGTTTTCAAAAGTTACGCTCAATTCTTCGAACGCCGACAATCCAGGCGCTCCAAATATGCAAGTGCTCATTCTTTCAAAAAATGGCCGAAATCCTTCGTACGTCACGATGAAGTCTTTAGTTCAATCCAAAATGGTCGCCACATTTCTGAAAAGTACTTACAGGCCCAAAACGGACGTCGTTTTCAAAAGTTACGCTCAATTCTTCGAACGCCGACAATCCAGGCGCTCCAAATATGCAAGTGCTCATTCTTTCAAAAAATGGCCGAAATCCTTCGTACGTCACGATGAAGTCTTTAGTTCAATCCAAAATGGTCGCCACATTTCTGAAAAGTACTTACAGGCCCAAAACGGACGTCGTTTTCAAAAGTTACGCTCAATTCTTCGAACGCCGACAATCCAGGCGCTCCAAATATGCAAGTGCTCATTCTTTCAAAAAATGGCCGAAATCCTTCGTACGTCACGATGAAGTCTTTAGTTCAATCCAAAATGGTCGCCACATTTCTGAAAAGTACTTACAGGCCCAAAACGGACGTCGTTTTCAAAAGTTACGCTCAATTCTTCGAACGCCGACAATCCAGGCGCTCCAAATATGCAAGTGCTCATTCTTTCAAAAAATGGCCGAAATCCTTCGTACGTCACGATGAAGTCTTTAGTTCAATCCAAAATGGTCGCCACATTTCTGAAAAGTACTTACAGGCCCAAAACGGACGTCGTTTTCAAAAGTTACGCTCAATTCTTCGAATGCCGACAATCCAGGTGATCCAAATATGCAAGTGCTCATTCTTTCGAAAAATGGCCAAAATCCCTCGTACGTCACGATAAAGTCATGAGTTCAATCCAAAATGGTCGCTATGTTTCTGAAAAGTACTTATGGGCCCAAAACGGACGCCATTTTCAAAAGTTAGGCTCAATTCTTCGAACGCCGACAATCCAAGCGTTCCAATCCAAATATGCAAGTGCTCATTCGTTCGAAAAATGACCGAAATCCCTTATACGTCACGACGAAGTGGTGAGTTTAATCCAAAACGGTCGCTACATTTCTGAAAAGTACTTATGGGCCCAAAACGGACACCGTGTGCTAAAGTTACGCTCAATTCTTCGAACGCCGACAATCCAAGCGTTCCAATCCAAATATGCAAGTGCTCATTCTTTCGAAAAATGGCCGAAATCCCTCATACGTCTCATTCTTTCGAAAAATGGCCAAAATCCCTCGTATGTCACGCTGAAGTCGTGAGTTCAATCCAAAATGGTCGCTACATTTCTGAAAAGTACTTATGGGCCAAAAATGGACGCAGTTTTCGAAAGTTACGCTCAATTCTTCGAACGCCGACAATCCAAGCGTTCCAAATATGCAAGTGCTCATTCTTTCGAAAATTGGTCGAAATTCCTCATATGTCACGACGAACTATTGAGTTCAATCCAAAAGGATCGCTACATTTCCCAAAGGTACTTATGGGCCCAAAACTGACGTCGTTTGCAAAAGTTACGCTCCATTCTTCGAACGCGAACAATCCAAGCGTTCCAAATGTAAAAGTACTCATTCGTTCGAAAAATGGCTGAAATCCCTCGTACGTCACGATGAAGTCAAGAGTTCAATCTAAAACGGTCGCTATATTTCTGAAAAGTACTTATGGGCCCAAAACGGACGCCATTTTCAAAAGTTACGCTCAATACTTCGAACGCCAACAATCCAAGCGCTCCAAATATTAAAGTGCTCATTCTTTCAAAAAATGGCCAAAATCCCTCGTGAAGTCATGAATTCAATCCAAAACGGTCGCTACATTTCTGAAAAGTACTTAGAGGCCCAAAACGGACGCCGTTTTCAAAAGTTACGCTCAATTATTTGAACGCCGACAATCCAGGCGCTCCAAATATGCAAGTGCTCATTCTTTTGAAAAATGGCCGAAATCCCTCATACGTCAAGATGAAGTTTTGAGTTCAATCTAAAATGGTCGCTACATTTCCAAAAAGTACTTATGGGCCCAAAACGGACACCGTGTACAAAAGTTACACTCAATTCTTCGTACGCCGCCTCTCCAAGCGTTGCAAATATGCAAGTGCTCATTCTTTTGAAAAATGGCTGAAATCCCTCGTACGTCACGATGAAGTCATGAGTTCAATCCAAAAGGGTCGCTACGTTTTTGAAAAGTAGTTATGGGCCCAAAACGGACGTCGTTTTCAAAAGTTACGCTCAATTCTTCGAACGCCAACAATCCAAGCCTTCGAAGAATATGAAAGTGCTCATTCGTTCGAAAAATGGCCAAAATCCCTCATACGTCATGACGAAGTGGCAAGCTCAATCCAAAACGGTCGCTACATTTCCAAAAAGTACTTATGGGCCCAAAACGGACACCGTGTGCAAAAGTTACGCTCAATTCTTCGCACGCCGACTCTCCAAGAGTTCCAAATATGCAAGTGCTCATTCCTTCGAAAAATGGCCAAAAACCGTCGTACGTCACGATGATGTCGTGAGTTCAACCCAAAACGATTACTATATTTCAAAACAGAACTTACGGGCCTAAAACGGTCGCCGTTTGCAAAAGTTACGCTCAGTTCTTCGAACACCGACAATCCAAGCGTTCGAAATATTAAAGTTCTCACTCGTTCGAAAAATGGCCAAAATCCGTCATACGTCACGATGAAGTTTGGAGTTCAATCCAAAACAATCGCTACATTTCTGAAAAGTACTTATGGGTCCAAAACGGAGGCCGTTTGCAAAAGTTACGCTCAATTCTTAGTACGCCGACTCTCCAAGCTTTCCAAATATGCAAGTGCTTATTGTTTCGAAAAATGGCCGAAATCCCTCGTACGTCACGATAAAGTCATGCGTTCAATCCAAAATGGTCGCTATGTTTCTGAAAAGTACTTATGGGCCCAAAATGGATGTCGTTTTCAAAAGTTACAATAAATACTTCGAACGCCGACAATCTAAGCGCTCCAAATATGCAAGTGCTCATTCTTTTGAAAAAAGGCCAAAATCCCTCGTACGTCACGATGAAATTTTGAGTTCAATCCAAAACGGTTGCTACATTTCCAAAAAGTACTTATGGGCCCAAAACGGACACCGTGTGCAAAAGTTACACTCGATTCATCGTACGCCGACTCTTCAAGCGTTTCAAACATGCAAGTGCTCATTCTTTCAAAAAATGGCCGAAATCCTTCGTACATCACGATGAAGTCTTTAGTTCAATCCAAAACGATCGCCACATTTCTGAAAAGTACTTACAGGCCCAAAACGGACGTCGTTTTCAAAAGTTACGCTCAATTCTTCGAATGCCGACAATCCAGGTGCTCCAAATATGCAAGTGCTCATTCTTTCGAAAAATGGCCGAAATCCCTCATACGTCACGACGAAGTTTTGAGTTCAATCCAAAACGGTCACTACATTTCCAAAAAGTACTTATGGGGCCAAAATGGACGCTGTGTGCAAAAGTTACGCTCAATTCTTCGTACGTCGACAATCCAAGCGCTCCAAATATGCAAGTGCTCATTCTTTCAAAAAATGGCCGAAATCCCTCATACGTCACGACGAAGTTTAGAGTTCAATCCAAAACAGTCGCTACATTTCCAAAAAGTACTTATGGGCCCAAAACGGACACCGTGTGCAAAAGTTACGCTCAATTCTTCGTACGTCGACAATCCAAGCGCTCCAAATATGCAAGTGCTCATTCTTTCGAAAAATGGCCGAAATCCCTCATACGTCACGACGAAGTTTAGAGTTCAATCCAAAACAGTCGCTACATTTCCAAAAAGTACTTATGGGCCGAAAACGGACACCGTGTGCAAAAGTTACGCTCAATTCTTCGTACGTCGACAATCCAAGCGCTCCAAATATGCAAGTGCTCATTCTTTCGAAAAATGGCCGAAATCCCTCATACGTCACGACGAAGTTTAGAGTTCAATCCAAAACAGTCGCTACATTTCCAAAAAGTACTTATGGGCCGAAAACGGACACCGTGTGCAAAAGTTACGCTCAATTCTTCGTACGTCGACAATCCAAGCGCTCCAAATATGCAAGTGCTCATTCTTTCGAAAAATGGCCGAAATCCCTCATACGTCACGACGAAGTTTAGAGTTCAATCCAAAACAGTCGCTACATTTCCAAAAAGTACTTATGGGCCGAAAACGGACACCGTGTGCAAAAGTTACGCTCAATTCTTCGTACGTCGACAATCCAAGCGCTCCAAATATGCAAGTGCTCATTCTTTCGAAAAATGGCCGAAATCCCTCATACGTCACGACGAAGTTTAGAGTTCAATCCAAAACAGTCGCTACATTTCCAAAAAGTACTTATGGGCCGAAAACGGACACCGTGTGCAAAAGTTACGCTCAATTCTTCGTACGTCGACAATCCAAGCGCTCCAAATATGCAAGTGCTCATTCTTTCGAAAAATGGCCGAAATCCCTCATACGTCACGACGAAGTTTAGAGTTCAATCCAAAACAGTCGCTACATTTCCAAAAAGTACTTATGGGCCGAAAACGGACACCGTGTGCAAAAGTTACGCTCAATTCTTCGTACGTCGACAATCCAAGCGCTCCAAATATGCAAGTGCTCATTCTTTCGAAAAATGGCCGAAATCCCTCATACGTCACGACGAAGTTTAGAGTTCAATCCAAAACAGTCGCTACATTTCCAAAAAGTACTTATGGGCCCAAAACGGACACCGTGTGCAAAAGTTATGCTCAATTGTTCGTACGCCGCCTCTCCAAGCGTTTAAAATATACAATTGCTCATTCTTTCGAAAAATGGCTGAAATCCCTCGTACGTCACGATGAAGTTGTGAGTTCAATCCAAAACAGTTGCTACGTTTCTGAAAAGTACTTATGGGCCCGGAACGGACGTCGTTTTCAAAAGTTACGCTCAGTTCTTCGAACGCCGACAATCCAAGCATTCTGAATATAAAAGTGCTCATTCGTTCGAAAAATGGCCAAAATCCCTCATACGTCACGACAAAGTGGTGAGCTCAATCCAAAACGGTCGCTACATTTCCAAAAAGTACTTATGGGCCGAAAACGGACACCGTGTGCAAAAGTTACGCTCAATTCTTCGTACGCCGACTCTCCAAGCGTTCCAAATATGCAAGTGCTCATTCTTTCGAAAAATGGCCAAAACCCTTCGTACGTCACGATGATGTCGTGAGTTCAATCCAAAACAATCACTACATTTTCAAAAAGAACTTACGGGCCCAAAACGATCGTCGTTTGCAAAAGTTACGCTCAATTCTTCGATCGTCGATAGTCCAACCATTCAAAATATAAAATTGCTCACACGTTCAAAAAATGGACAAAATACCTCGTACGTAATGACGATGTTTTGAGTTCAATCCAAAACGATCGCTACATTTTTAAAAATTACTTATGGGCCCAAAACGGAGGCCGTTGGCAAAAGTTACGGTCAATTCTTCGAACGTCGACAATCCAAGCGTTCCAAATATAAAAGTGCTCATTCGTTCGAAAAATGGCCGAAATCCCTCATATGTCACGATGAAGTTGTGAGTACAATCCAAAAAGGTCGCTACATTTCCAAAAAGTACTTATGGGCCCAAAACGGACACCGTGTGCTAAAGTTACACTCAATTCTTCGTACGCCGCCTCTCCAAGCGTTACAAATATGCAAGTGCTCATTCTTTCGAAAAATGGCCGAAATCTCTCGTACGTCACGATGAAGACCTGAGTTCAATCCAAAACGGTCGCTACGTTTCTGAAAAGTACTTATCGGCCCAAAATGGATGCCATTTTCAAAAGTTTGGCTCAATTCTTCGAGCGCCGACAATCCAAGCGCTCCAAATATGCAAGTGCTCATTCTTTCGAAAAATAACCAAAATCCCTCATACGTTACGATGAAGTTTTGAGTTCAATCCAAAACGATCGCTACATTTCCAAAAAGTACTTATGGGCCCAAAACGGACACCGTGTGCAAAAGTCACGCTCAATTCTTCGTAAGCTGACTCTCCAACCGTTCCAAATATGCAAGTGCTCATTCTTTCGAAAAATGGCCAAAATCCCTCATACGTCACGATGAAGTT
Organism: Olea europaea var. sylvestris; assembly: GCF_002742605.1. NCBI lineage: Eukaryota > Viridiplantae > Streptophyta > Magnoliopsida > Lamiales > Oleaceae > Olea > Olea europaea. Next base: position 27,813,185 of record NC_036249.1, read on the forward strand.
TTGAGTTCAATCCAAAACGGTCGCTACATTTTCAAAAAGTACTTATGGGCCCAAAACGGACACCATGTGCAAAAGTTACGCTCAATTTTTCGTACGCAGCCTCTCCAATTGTTCCGAATATGCAAGTGCCCATTTTTTCTTAAAATGGCCGAAATCCCTTGTACGTCACGATGAAGTCGTGAGTTCAATCCGAAACGGTCGCTACGTTCCTGAAAAGTACTTATGGGCCCAAAACGGATGCCATTTTCAAAAGTTACGCTCAATTCTTCAAACGCCGACAATCGAAGCGCTCCAAATATGCAAGTGCTCATTCTTTCAAAAAATGGCTAAAATCCCTCATACATCATGATGAAGTCTTGAGTTCAATCCAAAACGGTCGCTACATTTCAAAAAAGTAATTAAGGGCCCAAAACGGACACCGCGTGCAAAAAGTTACGCTCAATTCTTCATACGCCAAATCTCCAAGCGTTCCAAATATGCAAGGTGCTCATTCTTTCGAAAAATGGCCGAAATCCCTCGTATGTCACGATGAAGTCATGAGTTCAATCCAAAACGATCGCTACATTTCTGAAAAATACTTATAGGCCCAAAACGGAAGCCGTTTTCAAAAGTTACGCTCAATTCTTCGAACGCCGACAATCCAGGCGCGCCAAATATGCAAGTGCTCATTCTTTCGAAAAATGGCTGAAATCCCTCATACGTCACGATGAAGTTTTGAGTTCAATCCAAAATGGTCGCTACATTTCCAAAAAGTACTTATGGGCCCAAAACGGACACCGTGTGCAAAAGTTACGCTCAATTCTTCATGCGTCGACTCTCCAAGCGTTCCAAATATGCAAGTGCTCATTCTTTCAAAAAATGGCTGAAATCCCTCGTACGTCACGATGAATTCGTGAGTTCAATCCAAAATGGTCGCTACGTTTCTGAAAAGTAGTTATGGGCTCAAAACGGCCGCCATTTTCAAAAGTTACGCAAAATTCTTCGAACGCCGACAATCCAAATATGGAAGTGCTCATTCTTTCGAAAAGTGACCAAAATCTCTCATACGTTACGATGAAGTGGTGAGCTCAATCCAAAACGGTCGCTACATTTCCAAAAAGTACTTATGGGCAAAAAATGGACACCTTGTACAAAAGTTATGCTCAATTCTTCGTACGCCGACTCTCTAAGCGTTCCAAATATGCAGTGCTCATTCTTTCAAAAAATGGCCGAAATCCCTCATATATCACGATGAATTCGTGCGTTCAATCCAAAAGGGTCGCTACGTTTCTGAAAAGTAGTTATGGGCCCAAAACGGATGCCGTTTTCAAAAGTTACGCTCAATTCTTCGAACGCCGACAATCTAAGTGCTCCAAATATGCAAGCGCTCATTCTTTCGAAAAATGGCCAAAATCCCTCATCCGTCACGATGAAGTTTTGAGTTCAATCCAAAACAGTCGCTACATTTCCAAAAAGTACTTATGGGCCCAAAACGGACACCGTGTGCAAAAGTTACGCACAATTCTTCGTACGCCGACTCTCCAAGCATTCCAAATATGTAAGTGCTCATTCTTTCGAAAAATGGCCGAAATCCCTCATACGTCACGATGAAGTTTTGAGTTCAATCCAAAATGTTCTCTACATTTCCAAAAAGTACTTATGGGCCCAAAACGGACATCGTGTACAAAAGTTACGCTCAATTCATCGTACGCCGACTGTCCAAGCGTTCCAAATATGCAAGTGCTCATTCATTCAATAAATGGCCGAAATCCCACGTACATCACAATGAAGTCATGAGTTCAATCCAAAACGGTCGGTACATTTCTGAAAAGTACTTATAGGCCCAAAATGGACGCCATTTTCAAAAGTTACGCTCAATTCTTCGAACACCGATAATCCAAGCACTCCAAATATGCAAGTGCTCATTCTTTCGAAAAATGGCCGAAATTCCACGTACGTCACGATGAAGTCATGAGATCAATCCAAAACAATTGCTACATTTCTGAAAAGTACTTATAAGCCCAAAATGGATGCCTTTTTCAAAGGTTACACTCAATTCTTCATACACCGACTCTCCAAGCGCTCCAAATATGTAGTGCTCAATCTTTCGTAAAATGGCCGAAATCCCTCGTACGTCACGCTGAAGTCGTGAGTTCAATCCAAAACGGTCGCTACATTTCTGAAAAGTACTTGTGGGCCCAAAACGGACGCAGTTTTTGAAAGTTACGCTCTATTCTTCGAACGCTGACAATCCAAGCGCTCCAAATATGCAAGTGCTCATTCTTTCAAAAAATGGCCAAAATCCCTCATACGTTATGATGAAGTTTTGAGTTCAATCCAAAATGATCGCTGCATTTCCAAAAAGTACTTATGGGCCCAAAACGGACGCCTTTTGCAAAAGTTACGCTCAATTCTTCGAACGTCGACAATTCAAGCGTTCCAAATATAAAAGTGCTCATTCATTCAAAAAATGGCCGAAATCCCTCGTACGTTACGATGAAGTCGTGAGTTCAATCCAAAATGGTCGCTACATTTCTGAAAAGTACTTATGGGTCCGAAACGAACACCGTTTTCAAAAGTTATGCTCAATTCTTCGAACGCCGACAATCCAAGCGCTCCAAATATAAAATTGCTGATTCTTTCGAAAAATGGCCGAAATCCCTCATACGTCCCAATGAAGTTTTGAGTTCAATCCAAAACGGTCGCTACATTTCCAAAAAGTACTTATGGGCCAAAAACGGACACCTTGTACAAAAGTTATGCTCAATTCTTCGTACGTCGACTCTCCAAGCATTCCAAATATGCAAGTACTCATTCTTTTCGAAAAATTTCTGAAATCCCTCGTACGTCACGATGAAGTTGTGAGTTCAATCCAAAACGGTCGCTACATTTCTGAAAAGTACTTATGGGCCCAAAACGGACGCAGTTTTCGAAAGTTACGCTCAATTCTTCGAACGCCGACAATCCAAGCGCTCCAAATATGCAAGTGGTCATTCTTTTGAAAAATGGTTGAAATCCCTCATACGTCTGATGAAGTTTTGAGTTCAATCCAAAACGGTCGCTACATCGCCAAAAAGTGCTTATGGGCCCAAAATGGACGTCGTTTGCAAAAGTTACGCTCAATTCTTCGAACGCCGACAATCCAAGCGTTCCAAATATAAAAGTGCTCATTCATTTGAAAAATGGCCAAAATCCCTCGTACGTCATGACGAAGTGGTGAGTTCAATCCAAAACGGTCGCTACATTTCCAACAAGTAGTTATGGGCACAAAACGGATACCGTGTACAAAAGTTACGCTCAATTCTTCGTTGTCTGACTCTCCAAGCATTCCAAATATACAAGTGATCATTCTTTCGAAAAATTGCCAAAATCCCTCGTACGTCACACTGAAGTCGTGAGTTCAATCCAAAATGGTCGCTACATTTCTGAAAAGTACTTATGGGCCCAAAAGGGACACCCTGTGCAAAAGTTATGCTCATTCTTTCAAAATTTAGCCGAAATCCCTCATACGTCACGACGAAGTCATGAGTTCAATCCAAAATGTAGCTACATTTTCGAAAAGTACTTATGGGCCGAAAACGAACACCGTGTGCAAAAGTTATGCTCAATTCTTCGTATGTCGACTCTCCAAGTGTTCCAAATATGCAAGTACTCAGTCTTTCGAAAAATGGCTGAAATCCCTCGTACGTCACGATGAAGTCATGAGTTCAATCCAAAATGGTCGCTACATTTCTGAAAAGTACTTATACGCCCAGAACGGACGCCGTTTTCAATAGTTACGCTCAATTCTTCGAACGTCAACAATCCAGGCGCTCGAAATATGCAAGTGCTCATTCTTTCAAAAAATGACTGAAATCCCTCATACGTCATGACGAAGTGTTGAGTTCAATCCAAAACGGTCGCTACATTTCCAAAAAGTAGTTATGGGCCCAAACCGGACACCGTGTGCAAAAGTTACGCTTAATTCTTCGTACGCCGACTCTCCAAGCATTCCAAATATGCAAGTGCTCATTCTTTTGAAAAATGGTCGAATTCCTACGTACGTCACGATGAAGTCGTAAGTTCAATCCAAAACGGTCGCTACATTTCTGAAAAGTAGTTATCGGCCCAAAACGGACACCGTTTTCAAAAGTTACGCTCAATTCTTCGAACGCCGACAATCTAAGCGCTCCAAATATGCAAGTGCTCATTTTTTCGAAAAATGGTCAAAATCCCTCATACGTCATGATGAAGTGGTGAGTTCAATCCAAAATGGTCACTGTATTTCTAAAAAGTACTTATGGGGAAAAACGGACCCCGTGTGCAAAAGTTATGCTCAATTATTCGTACACCGACTCTCCAAGTGTTCCAAATATGCAAGTGCTCATTCTTTTGAAAAATGGCCAAAAGCCCTTGTACGTCATGATGATGCCATGAGTTCAATCCAAAACGATCCCTACATTTCCAAAAAGTACTTATGGGCCAAAAATGGACGCCTTTTACAAAAGTTACGCTCAATTCTTCGAATGCCGGTAATCCCAGCGTTCCAACTATAAAAGTGCTCATTCGTTCGAAAAATGGCCGAAACCCCTCATACGTCACGACGAAGTTTTGAGTTCAATCCAAAACGGTCGCTATATTTCCAAAAAGTACTTATGGGCCCAAAATGGACACCGTGTGCAAAAGTTACGCACAATTCTTCGTACGCTGACTCTCCAAGCATTCCAAATATGCAAGTACTCATTCTTTCGAAAAATGGCCGAAATCCCTCGTACGTCACGATGAAGTCGTGAGTTCAATCCAAAACGATCGCTCTATTTCTGAAAAGTCATTTTTCGCGAAATGCTAGTCTAATTAGATTGGAATCGAGCCAATGAAAAGTGTGTTTTGATTTCATGATAACTTCAGGTTTGGTCTTTTTTGCTAGGTGCTAGTCTAATTCGATTGGAATCATAACAGTGAAATGTGGCTTTTGATTCCACGATAACTTCGGTTTTGTTCATTTTTGATGAATTGCCAGTCTAATTCGATTGGAATCAAACCAATGTAAAGTGGTTTTTGATTTCATAACGACTTCGGGTTTGTTCATTTTTGGTGAATTGTTAGTCTAACTCGATTGGAATCGAGCCAGTGAAATGTGGCTTTTAATTTCATGATAACTTCGGGTTTGTTCATTTTTGGCAAATTGCTAGTCTAATTCGATTGGAATCGAGCAAACGAAAAGTGGGTGTTGATTTCATCATACTTTCATGTTTGTTCGTTTTTAGCGAATTGCCAGTCTAATTTGATTGGAAACGAGCCTATGAAAAGTGGTTTCTAATTTCATGATTACTTTGGGTTTGTTCGTTTTTAGTGAATTGCTGGCCTAATTTGATTGGACTCGATCCAATGAAATGTTGTTTTTAATTTCATGACAACTTCGAGTTAGTTCATTTTTGGTGAATTATCAGTCTAATTGGAATGGAATCGAGCCAATGAAATGTGGCTCTTGATTTCTTGATAACTTCAGGTTTGTTCATTTTTGGCGAATTGCTTGTCTAATTCAATCGGATTCGAGCCAATGAAAAGTGGTTTTTGATTGCATGATAACTTCGGGTTTGTTCATTTTTGGCAAATTGCCAGTCTACTTCGATTGTAATCGGGCCAATGAAATGTTGCTTTTGATTTCATGGTAACTCCGGGTTTGTTCATTTTTGGCAAATTGCTAGTCTAATTTGATTGAATCGAGCCTATGAAAAGTGCCTATTGATTTTATGATAACTTCTGGTTCGTTTGTTTTTTATTAATTGGTAGTCTAATTCGATTGGAATCGAACCAATGAAATGTGGCTTTTGATTTCATGATAACTTCGGGTTTGTTCATTTTTGGCAAATTGCTAGTCTAATTTGATTGAATCGAGCCTATGAAAAGTGCCTATTGATTTTATGATAACTTCTGGTTCGTTTGTTTTTTATTAATTGGTAGTCTAATTCGATTGGAATCGAACCAATGAAATGTGGCTTTTGATTTCATGATAACTTCGGGTTTTGTCATTTTCGAAGAATTACTAGTCTAATTCAATTGGAATCGAGCCAATTAAAAGTGCGTTTTTATTTCATGATAACTTTGAGTTTGTTTGTTTTTGATGAATTACTAGTCTAATTCGATTGGAATCAGGCCAATGAAATGTTGCTTGTGATTTCATGATAACGTCGGTTTTGTTCATTTTTGGTGAATTGATAGTCTAATTCGATTGAATCGAGCCAATAAAAAGTGGCTTTTGATTTCATGATAACTTAGGATTTCTTTGTTTTTGGCGAATTTCTAGTCTAATTCAATTGGAATCGAGCCAATTAAAAGTGAGTTTTGATTTCATGATGACTTTGGGTTTGTTTGTTTTTGTCGAATTGCAAGTCTAATTCGATTAGAATGGAGCCAATGAAAAGATGGTTTTGATTTTATGGTAACTTCAAGTCTATTCGTTTTTGTCGAATTGCTAGTCCAATTCGATTGGAATCGAGCCAACGAAAAGAGGGTTTGATTTCATGATAACTTCGGGTTTGTTCGTCTTTGGTGAATTGCCAGCTAATTCGATTGGAATTGAGCCAATGAAAAGTGCTTTTTGATTTCATGATAACTTCGGGTTTGATCACTTTTACCGAATTGCTAGTCTAATTCGATTGGACTCGAGCCAATGAAATATAGTTTTTAATTTCATGATAACTTCGGGTTTGATCACTTTTACCGAATTGCTAGTCTAATTCGATTGGACTCGAGCCAATGAAATATAGTTTTTAATTTCATGATAACTTTGAGTTTGTTCATTTTTGGCGAATTACCAGTCTAATTCGAATGGAATCGAGCCAATGAAATGTGGCCTTTGATTTCATGATTACTTCAGGTGATATGATCCAGGAGTCGAGCCCGACGAAGGCAAGTGCGAGACGAGACCCGTTGATAGTCGATGGTAGACCAATGACGCGATAAAGGGTAAAGCAAGTGAAACAAGCGATGGGATTGCTGTTTAAGTAACCATTGATGGAACCATGTTCGGGACTCAAAATGGAGGAACTTTCATGTTCGGGTCGAAGGTCGAATCAACTTGGATCAATTTGTTATCAAGCGACGAAAGCGAAAGCTGAAGATAACACCATGAGGCCGTACAGGAAAAACCACATGTAGCCGTACACATGCATACCGAAAACCAAAAGTGTAATTTCAGTTGAACCGTGCGACCGCATGGATTTACACCACGCGGCCGCACAGGTAAAAAATTTGGCGAATTTTCCAATTTTGGCAATTTTCCATATTTTGTTAGATTTCGATTCTTTTCCATATTTTGGAGATTATGCTCGACTTTTGCACGATTTTTACCTAGTTTTTAGGTTTAGTATAAATAAGAGTTTCTATTCAATTGTTAAAAACCTTTGACATTATTGATATTGAATTAAATTGAGGCGTATTGTCTTCTCTTCATCGTTCTTCATTGAACAATTTCGAACTTATCAGGTGTTAACTTGTGGCATTCAAACAACTAGATATAATTCTTGGATTGCGTGATCAAGGGGTCTTTCAAGCGTTGTTCTTGTTGGGTTTTTTGGTTTGACTTTCTTTTGGGTTAATCCTAAACTCTCGGATTAATTTGGCTTTCTTGGGTTCGTCAATCTCGTTGTGGGTTTCGTAGTCAGCGTTGCTACGGGGTTCGCATCAGTTGGTATTAGAGCTGTGGCTCCAAATTAATTGAAGGTTATATCTTTTCTTTATTTGTTTGGGTCGTTAATTGTTCTTTCTTAGTTTTTCTTCATTCTTGTTTTCTTTTCATCGTTTTGTTAAGTTGTTGGTAGTTTACTCACCTTCTTTCATCAAGGAGTAAAAAAAAAAGGGTTACTGTACATTCGAGGTACTGTTAATCTCGAAGCATTGTTCACACAAAACAAAAAAATATATATATATATAAAAATTTTGATATCATTGTTTAATTTTGTTTTTTTTTTCCTACCAACAACAATTCCTACATTGTGTTTGATTTTTGGGATATTCAATTGGGTTCGAGTCTTTCATTCTTCTTTTGAGTCTATTCACATGTTCGTGTCAAAAGATTTATCTATTCCACTTATTCAAGTCCTTTGAGTCTCGTGGTCTTTGATTAATATTTGGTTTGTTTGAATTGTCGGTAAAACAATTGATTTAGTTCACTTGGTTCTTTGAAGTACTTAGAGGGAGACTTTGAGTGGTAAAAGGCTGAGTGGTGAGTTTAATAGAGGGAAAAAGCCATAGTGAGTGTTTTTCGAGTGAAATCTTTGTGAGGCATAAAAAGAATTGTGTGATATAATGTCGGAAAGAGAAGGTTCTAATTCAAGCCGAAATGGTAATGACAACAATGCATTGGAAGACATGATAAGGAGGTTTGAAAGGGTACTTGGTGATGTTAGGGAGGAGGTGGATAGGCAAGGGGAATGGATGGCACAAATGTGTACTACAATTGCTAATCTTAGCCGGGGACAAGTGGAGATGTCTAATGCTAGGGGGCCGGGTAGGAGTGAATCTAGGAGAGGAATGCGGGATGAGTATCGTAGTAATGAGGATGATTTTGATGATAGGTCGACCGAGGCATAGGGGCGATAGGATGGAAAGACGGGGTAGAAATAACTTGGGAGATGAAGTAGATGGAAATTTGGAGAGTATTAAAATGACTATTCTGCAATTTAAGGGGAGAAGCGATCCGGAAGCATATTTAGATTGGGAAAGGAAGGTTGAAATGATTTTTGAGTGCTATAATTATTCGGAGGAGAAAAAGGTAAAATTGGCGATGCTTGAATTCGTGGATTACGCGATATCTTGGTGGGATCAAGTACTTACATTATAACGTAGGGGTCAGGAAAGGCTAATTAGCACTTGGGATGAGTTGAAGATGTTAATGAGAGGAGGTTTTTTCCGAGTCACTATTATAGGGAAATCCATCAAAAATTGCAAGGTTTGTATCAAGGATTGAAAAGCGTAGAGGATTATCACAAGGAGATGGAAATTCTTATGATTTGGGCTAATGTGGAGAAAGATCGGGAAGCTACCATGGCACGGTTCTTGAATGGGTTAAATCGGGATATTGCAAACATTGTAGAGTTGCAACATTATGTGGAAATCGAGGACATGTTACATGTGGCAATGAAGGTCGAGAGGCAATTGAAGAGGAAGGGGACGTCTAGGCAATCGTTAGGTACTTCGACTCCTAATCCAACATGGAAATCGAAGTGGGATGACAACAACAAAAATGGGGCTTTACCTAGAGGTAAAAATGATTGGCAAAAGGGCAAGGATGAAAATGCTAGCAAACCAATATCAAAATCGAAGGCACAACCGTCGCGCAATCGGGACATCAAATGTTTTAGGTGTTTGGGAATGGGGCATATTGCTTCTCAATGCCCAAACAAACGGGCGATGGTGTTGCAGGATAATGGAGAGATTGTGAGCGATAGTGATGGCAAGTTTGATGACATGCCGGTGTTGGAGGGTTTTAGTGAAGAAGAAAAAGTTGAAGGGCCGGTTGGGGATCTATTAGTCACAAGGCGAGCTCTCACTGCTCACGTCAAAGCGGATGACTTGGAGTTGCAATGGGAGAACATTTTTCACACTTGATGCCACGTCAACAATACGGTATGTAGTGTTATAATTGATGGTGGTAGTTGCACTAATGTAGGTAGCATATCTCTTGTAGAAAAATTGGGTTTAACATTGTTGAGACACCCGAGACCTTATAAATTGCAATGGTTGAATGAGAGTGGCGAGGTGAGGGTGAATCGAAGAGTGTTAATTAATTTGTCAATTGGGAGTTATAAGGATGAGTTAGTGTGTGATGTGGTGCCAATGCAAGCGGAACATATTTTATTGGGGCGACCATGGCAATACGATAGGAAAGCTATGCATGATGGGTACAAAAATTGATATAGTTTCATTAAGGATGGAAGGACCATTACTCTTGTGCCATTAACACCGGCGCAAGTCTATGAGGACCAATTAAAATTGAGAAGTGAGGAAGAGGGGAGAGCAAAAGAGTTAGAAAAAATGAGAGCAAATAGTGAGTTGGAGAAAAAGAGAGAAAATGTTGAGATAGCCATCAGAGAGAAAAAGAGAGAGCAATCACAAGAGAGAAAAGAAAGAGAGTGCCCCGAGAGAAGAGAGAAAACACGAGCGAATTTCTTTACAAAAGAGAGTGATTTGAGGAGGGCGGTAGTTGAGAGGAAAGAGATGATCTTGTTCGTTTATAAGGAATCACTCCTCAATTTTGAGGAAACTAACCCACCCCTCCCTAGTTTGGCTAAGTCTTTGTTGCAAGAAATTCGACGATGTATTTCCAGAGGATGCACCAAGTGAATTGCCGCTTGTTCGAGGCATTGAACATCAAATTGACTTCATACCCGGAGCTGTCATTCCAAATCGACCGGCTTATTGAAGTAATCTCGAGGAGACTAAGGAGCTTCAAAGGCAAGTGGAGGAGTTGATGAGCAAAGGATATGTGAGGGAAAGCATGAGTCCTTGTACGGTACCGATTTTGCTTGTACCAAAAAAGGATGGAACATGGCGAATGTGCGTGGATTGTAGGGCTATCAACAACATAACGGTAAAATATCGTCACCCTATACCTAGGTTAGATGACTTACTTGATGAATTGCATGGTTCTTGCATATTTTCTAAAATTGATTTAAAAAGTAGGTATCATCAAATTCGTACGCGGGAGGGTGATGAATGGAAAACGGCTTTTAAAACTAAATATGGTTTATATGAATGGTTGGTTATGCCGTTTGGACTCACAAATGCACCTAGCACTTTTATGCATTTAATGAATCATGTTTTACTTGCTTTTATAGGAAAATTTGTTGTGGTTTATTTTGACGACATCTTAATCTATAGCAAAAACCTAGGAGAGCATTTGGAACATTTAAATGTGTGCTAATTGTTTTAAGGAAAGAACAACTCTATGCTAATCTTAAGAAATGCACATTTTGTATGGATAGAGTTATATTTCTTGGATTTGTGGTTAGTGCTAATGGGGTAGAAGTAGACGAAGAAAAGATAAAGGCTATTAGAGATTGTCCAACACCTAAAAGCATAACGGAAGTTAGGAGTTTTCATGGTTTGGCTAGTTTTTATAGGCAATTTGTGAAGGATTTTAGCACTATCACTGCACCACTCATGGAAGTAGTTAAAAAGAGTGTCGGTTTTCATTGGGGTGATGAATAGGAACTTGCAGTTAATACTATTAAAGGTAGATTGTGTGAAGCACCTATTTTGGCATTACCTAACTTTGATAAAACATTCGAGATTGAGTGTGATGCATCAGAAATAGGGATTGGAGCAGTTTTAATGTAGGATCGGAGGCCTATTGCATACTTTAGCGAGAAATTGAGTGGAGCTGCTTTAAATTAGCGTACATATGACAAAGAACTTTATGTACTTGTTCGAGATTTGGAGACTTGGCAACATTATTTATGGCCGAAGGAGTTCGTAATACACACCGATCATGAGTCACTAAAGCACTTGTGGGGACAAGGTAAATTGAACAAGAGGCATGCACGGTGGATGGAATTCATTGAGACCTTTCCATACGTCATTCGGTATAAACAAGGTAAGGAAAATGTGGTGGCGGATGCGTTGTCACGAAGGTACGTATTGCTAACTACTCTTGATTCTAAGTTACTTAGGTTTGAACATATTAAGGAATTGTATGAAAAATATGTTGAATTTTTGGATATTTATTTGTCATGCATAAAAGGGGCGGTTGATAGGTTCTTTAGGCATGAGGGGTATTTATTTCAGGAAAATAGGTTATGTGTTTTTAATTGTTCTATTGGGGAGTTGTTAGTAAGGGAGGCACATAGTGGTGGATTGATGGGACACTTTGGGGTTCAAAAAACTTTAGATGTATTGAAGGAGCATTTTTATTGGCCTAAGATGAAAAGTGATGTTGAGCGAATTTGTAGTCGATGCATAGGTTGTAAAAAGGCTAAATCTAAGGTTTTACCACAAGGTTTGTACACACCTTTACCTATACCTAGTGAGCCTTGGGTTGATATCTCGATGGACTTTGTTTTGCGTTTACCTAGGACTAAGAGAGGTCGGGATTCTATTTGTGTGGTTGTAGATAGGTTTAGCAAAATGGCACATTTTATACCATGTCACAAAACTGACGATGCCACGAACATTGATGATTTATTCTTTAAAGAGGTTGTGCATTTACATGGGGTTCCTAGAAGCATAGTGTCGGATCGGGATGTCAAATTTTTGAGCCACTTTTGGAGAGTTTTGCGGTGTAAGTTAGGCTTACTAGTTTCCACAACCTGTCACCCACAAATAGATGGGCAGATCGAGGTAGTGAATAGGACTATGACACAATTGTTACGCACAGTAATCAATAAAAATTTGAAGAGTTGGGAGGAGTGTCTACCATTTGTTGAATTTGCATACAATCAAGCTATTCACTCTACTACGTCATATTCTCCATTTGAAGTTGTATATGGTTTTAATCCACTAACTCCTTTGGATTTAATTCCTTTACCTGTGAATGAACGTGGTAGTTTAGATGGCAAAAAGAAGGCGAAATTGGTTAAGTCACTCCATGAAAAGGTAAAAGCGTAAATTGAAAACAAAAGTAAGTTGGTTGCGTCGCAGGCTAACAAAGGTAGGAAGCGCATGACATTCGAGCCAGGAGATTGGGTTTGGGTACACCTTAGGAAAGAGCGGTTTTCGGAGCAAAGGAAGTCCAAGTTGCAACCGAGGGACGATGGTCCACTTCAAGTGATTGAAAAGATAAACGACAATGCTTACAAGTTGCACCTTCCAGGTGAGTACAACGTTTTGGCTACTTTTAATGTATCTGATCTCTCTCTATTTGATGCAGGTTCAGATTCGAGGACGAATCCTTTTGAATAGGGAGGGGATGATATGATCCAGGAGTCGAGCCCGAAGAAGGTAAGTGCGAGACGAGACCCGTTGATACTCGATGGCGGACCAATGACGCGATCAAGGGTAAAGCAAGTGAAACAAGTGATGGGATTACTCGTTCAAGAAACCATTGATGGAACCATGTTCGGGACTCAAAATAGAGCAACTTTCATGTTCGGGTCAAAGGCCGAATCTACTTAGATCAATTTGTTATCAAACGACGAAAGCGGAGGCTGAAGACAACACCATGCGACCACACAAGTAAAACCACATGCGGCCACACACGTGCATACCGAAAACCAAAAGTGCAATTTCAGTTGAACCATACGACCGCATGGATTTACACCATGCGGCCGCACAGGCCAAAAACTTGGCGAATTTTCCAATTTTGGTAATTTTTCATATTTTGTTAGATTTTGATTCTTTTCCATATTTTGGAGATTATGCTCGACTTTTGCACAATTTTTACCTAGTTTTTAGGTTTAGTATAAATAAGAGTTTCCATTCAATTGTTAAAAACCTTTGACATTATTGATATTGAATTAAATTGAGGCGTATTGTCTTCTCTTCATCGTTCTTCATTGAACAATTTCGAACTTATCAAGTGTTAACTTGTGGTGTTCAAACAACTGGATATAATTCTTGGATTGCATAATCAAGGGGCCTTTCAAGCGTCGTTCTTGTTGGGTTTTTTGGTTCGACTTTATTTTGGGTTAATCCTAAACTCTCGGATTAATTTGGCTTTCTTGGGTTCGTCAATCTCATTTTGGTTTCGTAGTCAACGATGCTACGGGGTTTGCATCATTAGGTTTGTTCATTTTTTGTGAATTGCTAGTCTAATTCGATTGGATTCGAGTCAATGAATAGTGGTTTTTGATTGCATGATAACTTCGGATTTGTTCATTTTTGGCGAATTGCTAGTCTACTTCGATTGGAATCGAGCCAATAAAATGTTGCTTTTGACTTCATGACAACTTCGGGTTTGTTCATTTTTGGCAAATTGCTAGTCTAATTCAATTGGAATCGGGCCAATGAAATGTGGCTTTGATTTCATGATAACTTCGAGTTTGTTCATTTTTGGTGAATTGCTAATCGAATTCGATTGGAAACGAGCCAATGAAAAGTGGATTTTGATTTCATGGAAAGTTCGGGTTTGTTCATTTTTCACGAATTGCTAGTCTAATTGGATTGGAATCGGGCCGATGAAATGTGGCTTTTGATTTCATGATAACTTCGGGTTGTTCATTTTTGGCGAATTGTTAGTTTAATTCGATTGGAATCGAGCTAATGAAAAGTAGGCTTTGATTTCATGATAACTTCGGGTTGTTCATTTTTGGCAAATTGTTAGTTTAATTCGATTGGAATCGAGCCAATGAAAAGTAGGCTTTGATTTCATGATAACTTCAGGTTTGTTAGATTTCAGTAAATTGTTAGTCTAATTCGATTGGAATCGAGCTAATGAAATGTGGCTTTTAATTTCATGATAACTTCGGCTTTGTTCATTTTCGATGAATCTCTAGTCTAATTCGATTGGAATCGAGCTAATGAAAAGTGGGTGTGGATTTCATGATAACTTCGGGTTTGTTCATTTTTGGTGAATTACTAGTCTAATTCAATTGGAATCGAGCCAATGATATGTGGCTTTTGATTTCATGATAACTTCGGGTTTGTTCATTTTTGGTGAATTGCTAGTCTAATTCGATTGAAATCGAGCCAATGAAATGTGGCTTTTGATTTCACAATAACTTCGAGTTTGTTTGTTTTTGTCGAATTGCTAGTCTAATTCGATTGGAATCGAGCCAACGAATTGTGGCTTTTAATTTCATGTTAACTTCGGGTTTGTTCATTTTTAACGAATCGCTAGTCTAATTTGATTGGAATCGAGCCAATGAAAAGTGGTTTTTGATTTCATGATAACTTCGGGTTTGTTCGTTTTTAGAGAATTGCTAGTCTAATTCGATTGAACTCGAGCCAATGAAATCTTTTTTTTAATTTCATGATAACTTCGAGTTTGTTCATTTTTGGCGAATTACCAGTCCAATTCGAATGGAATCGAGCTAATGAAATGTGGCTTTTGATTTCATAATAACTTCAAGTTTGTTCATTTTTGGAGAATTGCCAGTCTGATTCGATTGGATTCGAGCCAATGAAAAGTAGTTTTTGATTGCATGATAACTTTCGGATTTGTTCATTTTTAGCGAATTGCTAGTCTACTTCGATTGGAATCGGGCCAATAAAATGTTGCTTTTGATTTCATGATAACTTCGGGTTTGTTCATTTTTGCCGAATTGCTAGTCTAATTCGATTGGAATCGGGCCAATGAAATGTGGCTTTGATTTCATGATAACTTCGAGTTTGTTCATTTTTGGTGATTGCTAGTCGAATTCGATTGGAATCGAGACAATGAAAAGTGGGTTTTGATTTCATGACAACTTCGGGTTTGTTCATTTTTGGCGAATTGCTAGTCTAATTCGATTAGAATTGGGCCAATGAAATGTGGCTTTGATTTCATGATAACTTCGAGTCTGTTCATTTTTGGCAAATTGCTAGTCGAATTCGATTTGAATCGAGCCAATGAAAAGTGGGTTTTGATTTCATGATAACTTCGGGTTTGTTCATTTTTGACGAATTACTAGTCTAATTCGATTGGAATCGAGCCAATGGAATGTGGCTTTTGATTTCATGATAACTTTGGGTTTGTTCATTTTTAGCAAATTGCTAGTCTAATTCGATTGGAATCGAGCCAATGAAAAGTGGGTGTTGATTTCATGATAACCTCGGGTTTGTTCCTTTTTGGCGAATTGCCAGTGTAGTTCGATTTGAATCGAGCCAATGAAAAGTGGTTTTTGATTTCATGATATCGTAGGGTTTGTTCATTTTTGGCAAATTACTAGTCCAATTCGATTGGAATTTGAGGCATTGACAAGTGGCTTTTGATGATTTCAAGATAACTCCGGGTTTGTTCATTTTTGACCAATTGCTAGTCTAATTCGATCGGAATCGAGCCAATGAAAAGTGGTTCTTGATTTCATGACAACTTCAGGTTTGTTCATTTTTCGAATTGCAAGTCTAATTCGATTGGAATCGAACCAATGAACTATAGGTTTTGATTTCACGATAACCTCGGTTTGTTGATTTTTGGCGAATTGCTAGTCTAACTTGATAGGAATCAAGCCAATGAAAAGTGTCGTTTCATTTAATGATGACTTCGGGTTTGTTCATTTTTGGTGATTAGCCAGTCTAATTCGATTGGAATCGAGCCAATGAAAAGTGGTTTTTTATTTCATGATAACTTTAGTTTTGTTTCTTTTTGGCGAATTGCTAGTCTAATTCGAATGGAGCCAATGAAAAGCGGTTTTTTATTTCATGATAACTTCGGGTTTGTTCATTTTTGGCGAACTGCTAGTATAAATCGATCGGAATCGAGCCAATGGAAAGTGGATTTTTATTTCATGATAACTTCGAGTTTGTTCATTTTTGGCGAATTGCCAGTCTTATTCGATTGGAATCGGGACAATGAAACCTTATTTTTGATTTCATGATAACTTCGGGTTTGTTCGTTTTTGATGAATTGCTAGTCTAGTTCGATTGATTCGAGCCTTTGAAAGGTGGCTATTAATTTTATGATAACATCTGGTTCGTTCGTTTTTTGCTAATTGTCAGTCTAATTCGATTGGAATCGAGCCAATGAAATGTGGCTTTTGATTTCATGATAACTTCGGGTTTGGTCATTTTCGACGAATTTCTAGTCTAATTCGAATGGAATCGAGCCAATGAAAAGTGGGTTTTGATTTCATGATAACTTCGGGTTTGTTCATTTTTGTCGAATAGCTGGTCTAATTCGATTGGAATCAGGCCAATGAAATGTTGCTCTTGATTATATGATAAAGGCGGGTTTGTTCATTTTTGGCGAGTTGATAGTCTAATTTGATTGAATCGAACCAGTGAAAACTGTCTTTTGATTTCATGATAACTTCGGGTTTCTTCATTTTTGGCGAATTTCTAGTCTAATTTGATTGGAATCGAGCTAATGAAAAGTGATTTTTGATTTCATGATGACTTCGAGTTTTTTTGTTTTGTCGAATTGCTAGTCTAATTCGATTGGAATCGAGCCAATGAAAAGAGGGCTTTGATTTCTTGATAACTTTAGGTGTGTTCATTTTTGTCGAATCACTAGTCTAATTCCATTGGAATCGAGCCAAAGAAAAGAGGGTTTGATTTCAGGAAAACTTCGGGCTTGTTCGTCTTTGGTGAATTGCCAGCTAATTCGATCGGAATCGAGCCAATGAAATGTCGCTTTTGATCTCATGAGAACTTCGGGTTTGTTCGATTTTGGCGAATTGCCTGTCTAAATTGATTGGAATCGAGCAAATGAAATGTGGCTTTTAATTTCATGATAACTTTGGATTTTTTCATTTTGGTGAATCGCTAGTCTAATTCGATTGGAATCGAGCCAATGAAAAGTGGGTGTTGATTTCATGATAACTTCGAGTTTGTTTATTTTTGGCAAATTACCAGTCTTATTCGAATGGAATCGAGCCAATGAAATGTGGCTTTCGATTTCATGATAACTTCGGGTTTGTTCATTTTTGTCGAATTGCTAGTCTAATTCGATTGGAACCGAGCCAATGAAATGTGGCTTTTAATTTCATGATAACTTCGGGTTTGTTCATTTTTGGGGAATCGCTAGTCTAATTCGATTGGAATCGAGCTAATGAAAAGTGGGTGTTGATATCAAGATAACTTCGGGTTTGTTTTTTTTGGCGAATTACCCGTCTAATTCGATTGGCATCAAGCCAATGAAATGTGGCTTTTGATTTCATGATAACTTCGGGTTTGATCAATTTTGGCGAATTGCTAGTTTAATTTGATTGGAATCGAGCCAATGAAAAATGGTTTTTGATTTCATGATAACTTTGGGTTTATTTATTTTTGGCGAATTACTAGTCTAATTCGATTGGAATCAAGCCAATGACAAGTGGTTTTTGATTTCATGATAACTTTGGGTTTATTTGTTTTTTTTTCGAATTGCTAGTCGTAATCGATTGGAATCGAGCAAATAAAAAGAGGTTTTTAATTTCATGATAACTTCGGATTTGTTCGATTTTGGCGAATTGCCAGTCTAATTCGATTGGAATTGAGCCAATGAAATGTGGCTTTTAGTTTCATGATAACTTCGGGTTTGTTCGTTTTTGGGGAATTGCTAGTCTAATTTGATTGGAATCAAGCCAACGAAAAGTGGCTGTTGATTTCATGATAACTTCGAGTTTGTTCATTTTTGACGAATTGCTAGCCTAATTCGATTAGAATCGAGCCAATGGAAAGTGGTTTCTAATTTCATGATTACTTCAGGTTTGTTCATTTTTAGCAAATTACTAGTCTAATTTGATTGTACTCGATCCAATGAAATGTTGTTTCTAATTTCATGATAACTTCGAGTTAGTTCATTTTTGGCAAATTATCAGTCTAATTCGAATGGAATCGAGCTAATGAAATGTGGCTTTTGATTTGATGATAACTTCAGGTTTGTTCATTTTTAGCGAATTGCTAGTCTAATTCAATCGGATTCGAGCCAATGAAAAGTGGTTTTTGATTGCATGATAACTTCGGGTTTGTTCGTTTTTGGCAAATTGCTAGTCTACTTCCATTGGAATCGGGCCAATGAAATGTTGCTTTTGATTTCATGGTAACTACAGGTTTGTTCGTTTTTGGTGAATTGCTAGTCTAATTCAATTGAATGAAGCCTATGAAAAGTCCCTATTGATTTTATGATAACTTCTGGTTCGTTCGTTTTTTGCTAATTGCTAGTCTAATTTGATTGGAATCGAGCCAATGAAATGTGGCTTTTGATTTCATGATAACTTTGGGTTTTGTCATTTTCGGCGAATTGCTAGTCTAATTCAATTCGAATTGAGTCAATTAAAAGTGGATTTTGATTTCATGATAACTTCGGGTTTGTTCATTTTTTATGAATTACTAGTCTAATTCGATCAGAATCAGGCCAATGAAATGTTGCTTTTGATTTCACGATAACGTCGGGTTTGTACGTTTTTGGTGAATTGATAGTTTAATTCGATTGGAATCGATCCAATGAAAAGAGGGCTTTGATTTCATGATAACTTCAGGTTTGTTCATTTTAATCGAATTGCTAGTCTAATTCGATTGGAATCGAGAAAACAAAAAGAGGGTTTGATTTTAGGATAACTTCGGGTTTGTTCGTCTTTGGCGAATTGCCTGCTAATTCGATCGGAATCGAGCCAATGAAATGTCGCTTTTGAATTCATGATCACTATGGGTTTGTTCATTTTTGGCGAATTGCTAGTCTAATTCGATTGGAATCGGGCCAATGAAATGTGGATTTTGATTTCATGATAAATTCGGGTTTGTTCATTTTTGGCGAATTGCTAGTCGAATTCGATTAGAATCAAGCAAATGAAAAGTGGATTTTGATTTCATGATAACTTTGGGTTTGTTCATTTTTGACGAATTGCTAGTCTAATTCGATTGGAATCGGGCCAATGAAATGTGGATTTTGATTTCATGATAAATTCGGGTTTGTTCATTTTTGGCGAATTGCTAGTATAATTCGATTGAATCGAGCCTATAAAAGGTGCCTATTGATTTTATGATAACTTCTGGTTCGTTCTTTTTTGCTAATTGCTAGTCTAATTCGATTGGAATCGAGCCAATGAAAAGTGGGTGTTGATTTCATGATAACTTCGGGTTTGTTCATTTTTGGCGAATTGCTAGTCTAATTCGATTGGAATCGGGCCAATGAAATGTGGCTTTTGATTTCATGATAACTTCGGGTCTGGTCATTCTCGACGAATTGCTAGTCTACTTCGATTGGAATCGATCCAATGAAAAGAGGGCTTTGATTTCATGATAACTTCAGGTTTGTTCATTTTAATCGAATTGCTAGTCTACTTCGATTGGAATCGATCCAATGAAAAGAGGGCTTTGATTTCATGATAACTTCAGGTTTGTTCATTTTAATCGAATTGCTAGTCTACTTCGATTGGAATCGATCCAATGAAAAGAGGGCTTTGATTTCATGATAACTTCAGGTTTGTTCATTTTAATCGAATTGCTAGTCTACTTCGATTGGAATCGATCCAATGAAAAGAGGGCTTTGATTTCATGATAACTTCAGGTTTGTTCATTTTAATCGAATTGCTAGTCTACTTCGATTGGAATCGATCCAATGAAAAGAGGGCTTTGATTTCATGATAACTTCAGGTTTGTTCATTTTAATCGAATTGCTAGTCTACTTCGATTGGAATCGATCCAATGAAAAGAGGGCTTTGATTTCATGATAACTTCAGGTTTGTTCATTTTAATCGAATTGCTAGTCTACTTCGATTGGAATCGATCCAATGAAAAGAGGGCTTTGATTTCATGATAACTTCAGGTTTGTTCATTTTAATCGAATTGCTAGTCTACTTCGATTGGAATCGATCCAATGAAAAGAGGGCTTTGATTTCATGATAACTTCAGGTTTGTTCATTTTAATCGAATTGCTAGTCTACTTCGATTGGAATCGATCCAATGAAAAGAGGGCTTTGATTTCATGATAACTTCAGGTTTGTTCATTTTAATCGAATTGCTAGTCTACTTCGATTGGAATCGATCCAATGAAAAGAGGGCTTTGATTTCATGATAACTTCAGGTTTGTTCATTTTAATCGAATTGCTAGTCTACTTCGATTGGAATCGATCCAATGAAAAGAGGGCTTTGATTTCATGATAACTTCAGGTTTGTTCATTTTAATCGAATTGCTAGTCTACTTCGATTGGAATCGATCCAATGAAAAGAGGGCTTTGATTTCATGATAACTTCAGGTTTGTTCATTTTAATCGAATTGCTAGTCTACTTCGATTGGAATCGATCCAATGAAAAGAGGGCTTTGATTTCATGATAACTTCAGGTTTGTTCATTTTAATCGAATTGCTAGTCTACTTCGATTGGAATCGATCCAATGAAAAGAGGGCTTTGATTTCATGATAACTTCAGGTTTGTTCATTTTAATCGAATTGCTAGTCTACTTCGATTGGAATCGATCCAATGAAAAGAGGGCTTTGATTTCATGATAACTTCAGGTTTGTTCATTTTAATCGAATTGCTAGTCTACTTCGATTGGAATCGATCCAATGAAAAGAGGGCTTTGATTTCATGATAACTTCAGGTTTGTTCATTTTAATCGAATTGCTAGTCTACTTCGATTGGAATCGATCCAATGAAAAGAGGGCTTTGATTTCATGATAACTTCAGGTTTGTTCATTTTAATCGAATTGCTAGTCTACTTCGATTGGAATCGATCCAATGAAAAGAGGGCTTTGATTTCATGATAACTTCAGGTTTGTTCATTTTAATCGAATTGCTAGTCTACTTCGATTGGAATCGATCCAATGAAAAGAGGGCTTTGATTTCATGATAACTTCAGGTTTGTTCATTTTAATCGAATTGCTAGTCTACTTCGATTGGA
The DNA here is from genome assembly GCF_002742605.1 of Olea europaea var. sylvestris. Taxonomy (NCBI): domain Eukaryota; kingdom Viridiplantae; phylum Streptophyta; class Magnoliopsida; order Lamiales; family Oleaceae; genus Olea; species Olea europaea. The sequence continues at coordinate 27,834,543 of NC_036249.1, forward strand.
ATCGATCCAATGAAAAGAGGGCTTTGATTTCATGATAACTTCAGGTTTGTTCATTTTAATCGAATTGCTAGTCTACTTCGATTGGAATCGATCCAATGAAAAGAGGGCTTTGATTTCATGATAACTTCAGGTTTGTTCATTTTAATCGAATTGCTAGTCTACTTCGATTGGAATCGATCCAATGAAAAGAGGGCTTTGATTTCATGATAACTTCAGGTTTGTTCATTTTAATCGAATTGCTAGTCTACTTCGATTGGAATCGATCCAATGAAAAGAGGGCTTTGATTTCATGATAACTTCAGGTTTGTTCATTTTAATCGAATTGCTAGTCTAATTCGATTGGAATCGAGCCAATGAAAAGTGGGTGTTGATTTCATGATAACTTCGGGTTTGTTCATTTTTGGCGAATTGCTAGTATAATTCGATTGAATCGAGCCTATAAAAGGTGCCTATTGATTTTATGATAACTTCTGGTATGTTCTTTTTTGCTAATTGCTAGTCTAATTCTATTGGAATCTAGCCAATGAAATGTGGCTTTTGATTTCATGATAACTTCGGGTCTGGTCATTCTCGACGAATTGCTAGTCTAATTCGATTGGAATCGATCCAATGAAAAGAGGGCTTTGATTTCATGATAACTTCAGGTTTGTTCATTTTAATCGAATTGCTAGTCTACTTCGATTGGAATCGATCCAATGAAAAGAGGGCTTTGATTTCATGATAACTTCAGGTTTGTTCATTTTAATCGAATTGCTAGTCTACTTCGATTGGAATCGATCCAATGAAAAGAGGGCTTTGATTTCATGATAACTTCAGGTTTGTTCATTTTAATCGAATTGCTAGTCTACTTCGATTGGAATCGATCCAATGAAAAGAGGGCTTTGATTTCATGATAACTTCAGGTTTGTTCATTTTAATCGAATTGCTAGTCTAATTCGATTGGAATCGGGCCAATGAAATGTGGCTTTTGATTTCATGATAAATTCGGGTTTGTTCATTTTTGGCGAATTGCTAGTATAATTCGATTGAATCGAGCCTATAAAAGGTGCCTATTGATTTTATGATAACTTCTGGTTCGTTCTTTTTTGCTAATTGCTAGTCTAATTCTATTGGAATCGGGCCAATGAAATGTGGCTTTTGATTTCATGATAACTTCGGGTCTGGTCATTCTCGACGAATTGCTAGTCTAATTCGATTGGAATCGATTCAATGAAAAGAGGGCTTTGATTTTTTGATAACTTCAGGTTTGTTCATTTTAATCGAATTGCTAGTCTAATTCGATTGGAATCGAGCCAACAAAAAGAGGGTTTGATTTTAGGATAACTTCGGGTTTGTTCGTCTTTGGCGAATTGCCTGCTAATTCGATCGGAATCGAGCCAATGAAATGTCTCTTTTGAATTCATGATCACTATGGGTTTGTTCATTTTTGGCGAATTGCTAGTCGAATTCGATTAGAATCAAGCAAATGAAAAGTGGATTTTGATTTCATGATAACTTTGGGTTTGTTCATTTTTGGCGAATTGCTAGTCTAATTCGATTGGAATCGGGCCAATGAAATGTGGCTTTTGATTTCATGATAAATTCGGGTTTGTTCATTTTTGGCGAATTGCTAGTATAATTCGATTGAATCGAGCCTATAAAAGGTGCCTATTGATTTTATGATAACTTCTGGTTCGTTCTTTTTTGCTAATTGCTAGTCTAATTCTATTGGAATCGAGCCAATGAAATGTGGCTTTTGATTTCATGATAACTTCGGGTCTGGTCATTTTCGACGAATTCCTAGTCTAATTCGATTAGAATCGAGCCAATGAAAAGTGGGTTTTGATTTCATGATAACTTCGGGATTCTTCATTTTTGGAGAATTTCTAGTCTAATTCGATTGGAATCGAGCCAATGAAAAGTGATTTTTGATTTCCTGATGAATTTGAGTTTGTTAGTTTTTGTCGAATTGCTTGTCTAATTCGATTGGAATCGAGCCAATGAAATGGGGGATTTGATTTCTTGATAATTTCAGGTTTGTTCGTTTTTGTCGAAATGCTAGTCTAATTCGATTGGAATCGAGCCAACAAAAAGAGGGTCTGATTTCAGGATAACTTTTGGTTTGTTCGTGTTTGGCGAATTGCCAGCTAATTCGATTGGCATCGAGCCAATGAAATGTCACTTTTGATTTCATGATAACTACGGATTTGTTCGATTTTGGTGAACTGCCAGTCTAAATCGATTGGTATCGAGCCAATGAAATGTGGCTTTTAATTTCATGATAACTTCGGGTTTTTCATTTTCGAAGAATCGCTAGTCGAATTCGATTGGAATCGACCAAATGAAAAGTGGAATTTGATTTCTTGATAATTTCGGGTTTGTTCATTTTTGGCGAATTGCTAGTCTAATTCGATTGGAATCGAGCCAATGAAATGAGGCTTTTGATTTCATGATAAATTCGGGTTTGTTCGTTTTTGACGAATTGCCAGTCTAATTCGATTGGAATTGAGCCAATGAAATATGGCTTTTAATTTCATGATAACTTCGGGTTTGTTCGTTTTTGACGAATTGCTAGTCTAATTCGATTGGAATTCAGCCAACGAAATGTGGGTGTTGATTTCCTGATTACTTTGGGTTTGTTCGTTTTTGGCGAATTGCCAGTCTAATTCGATTGGAATCGAGCCAATGAAAAGTGGCTTCTAATTACATGATTACTTCGGGTCTGTTCCTTTTTAGCGAATTGCTAGTCTAATTTGATTGGACTCGATCCAACGAAATTTTGTTTTTAATTTCATGATAACTTCGAGTTAGTTCATTTTTGGCGAATTATCAGTCTAATTCGAATGGAATCGAGCCAATGAAATGTGGCTTTTGATTTCAATTTAACATCAAGTTTGTTCGTTTTTGGCGAATTGTTAGTCTAATTCAATCCGATTCAAGCCAATGAAAAGTGGTTTTTGATTGCATGATAACTTCGGGTTTGTTAGTTTTTGGCAAATTGCCAGTCCACTTCGATTGGAATCGGGCCAATGAAATGTTGCTTTTGATTTCATGATAATTTCGGGTTTGTTCGTTTTTGGCAAATTGCGAGTCTAATTCGATTGAATCGAGCCTATGAAAAGTGGCTATTGATTTTATGATAACTTTTGGTTCGTTCATTTTTTGCTAATTGCTAGTCCAATTCGATTGGAATCGAGCCAGTGAAATGTGGCTTTTGATTTCATGATAACTTCAGGTTTTGTCATCTTTGGCGAATTCCAACTAATTTGATTGGAATCGAGCCAATGAAATGTGGCTTCAGATTTCATGATAACTTTGGATTTGTTCGATTTTGGCGAACTGCTAGTCTAATTCGATTGGAATCGAGCAAATGAAATGTGGCTTTTAATTTAATGATGACTTCGGTTTTGTTCGTTTTTGGCAAATCACTCGTCTAATTCGATTGGAATCGAGCCAATGAAAAGTGGGTGTTGATTTCATGATAACTTTGGGTTTGTTCATTTTTGGCGAATTGCCAGTTTAATTCAATTGGAATTGAGCCAATGAAAAGTGGTTTTTGATTTCGTGATAACTTTGGGTTCGATCATTTTTATCGAATTGCTAGTCTAATTTGATTGGACTCGAGCCAATGAAATGTAGTTTTTAATTTCATGATAACTTCGAGTGTGTTCATTTTTGGCGACAGTCTAATTCGAATGGAATCGAGCCAATGAAATGTGGCTTTTGATTTCATGATAACTTCAGGTTTATTCTTTTTTGTGAATTGCTACACTAATTCGATTGGATTCAAGCCCGTGAAAGTGGTTTTTGATTGCATGATAACTGCAGATTTGTTCATTTTTGGCGAATTGCTAGTCTACTTCGATTGGAATCGAGCCAATAAAAAGTGGTTTTTGATTTCATGATGAATTCGGATTTGTTCATTTTTGTCGAGTTGCAAGTCTAATTCGATTGGATTCGAGCCAATGAAATGTAGCTTTTGATTTCATGATAACTTCGGGCTTGTTCGTTTTTGGCGAATTGCCTATCCAATTCGATTGGATTCGAGCCATTGAAAAGTGGTTTTTGATTTCATGATATCTTCGGGTTTGTTCGCTTTTAGCGAATTGCTAGTCTAATTCAATTGGAATCGAGCCAATGAAATGTGGCTTTTGATTTCATGATAACTTCGTGTTTGTTCATTCTTAGCGAATTGGTAGTCTAATTTGATTGGAATCGGGCCAATGAAATGTGCTTTTGATTTCATGATAACTTCGGGTTTTTTCGTTTTTGTCGAATTGCTACTCTAATTCGATACGAATCAAGCCAATGAAATGTGGCTTTTGATTTCATGATAACCTTGGGTTTGTTCGTTTTTGACGAATTACTAGCCTAACTCGATTGGGATCGAGCAAATGAAAAGCGATTTTTGATTTCATGATAACTTCGGGTTTATTCATTTTTGGCGAATTGCTAGTCTAATGCAATTGGAATCGAGGCGATGAAAAGTGGCTTTTGATGTCATGATAACTTCGAGTTTCTTCATTTTTGTCGAATTGCTAGTCTAATTCGATTGGAATAGAGGAAATGAAATGTGGCTTTTGATATCATGATTACCTTGGGTTTTATCATTTTTGACGAATTGCTAGCCTAACTCGATTGGGATCAAGCAAATGAAATGCGGTTTTTGATTTCACGATAACTTCGGGTTTGTTCATTTTTGGCAAATTTCTAGTCTAATTCGATTGGAATCGAGCCAATGAAAAGTGATTTTTGATTTCATGATGACTTCGACTTTGTTCATTTTTGCCGAATTGTAAGTCTAATTCGATTGGAATCGAGCCAATGAAAAGAGGGCTTTGATTTCATGATAACTTTAGGTTTGTTCATTTTTGTCGACTTGCTAGTCTATTTTGATTGGAATCGAGCTGACGAAAAGAGGGTTTGATTTCATGATAACTTCGAGTTTGTTCGTCTTTGGCGAATTGCCAGCTAATTCGATTGGAATCGAGCCAATAAAATGTGGCTTTTGATTTCATGATAACTTCGAGTTTGTTCGATTTTGGCGAATTGCCAGTCTGATTCGATTGGAATCGAGCAAATGAAATGTAGCTTTTAATTTCATGATAATTTCTGGTTTGTTCGTTTTTGGCAAATCGCTAGTCTAATTCGATTGGAATCGAGCCAATGATAAGTGGTTTTTGATTTCATGATAACTTCTGGTTTGTTCGTTTTTAGCGAATTGCTAGTTTAATTCGATTGGAATCCAGCTAATGAAATGTTGTTTTTAATTTCATGATAACTTCGAGTTTGTTCATTTTTGACGTATTACCTGTCTAATTCGAATGGCATCGAGCCAATGAAATGTGGATTTTGATTTCATGATAACTTCAGGTTTGTTCATTTTTGGCGAATTGCTATTCTAATTCGATTGGAATTGGGCCAATGAAATGTGGCTTTTGATTTCATGATAACTTTGAGTTTTGTCATTTTCGACAAATTGCTAGTCTCATTCGATTGGAATCGAGCCAATGAAAAGTGGTTTTTAATTTCATGATGACTTCGAGTTTGTTCGTCTATGGCGAATTGGCAGCTAATTAGATTGGTATCAAGCCAATGAAATGTGGCTTTTGATTTTATGATAACTTCGGGTTTTTTCGATTTTGACGAATTGCCAATGTAATTCGGTTGGAATCGAGCAAAAGAAATGTGGCTTTTAATTTCATGATAACTTCGGGTTTGTTTGTTTTTGACTAATCACTAGTCTAATTCGATTGGAATAGAGCCTATGAAAAGTGGTTGTTGATTTCATGATAACTTCCAATTTTTTCATTTTTGATGAATTGCCAGTCTAATTCGATTGGAATCGTGCCAATGATAAGTGGTTCTTGATTTCATGATAACTTCGGGTTTTTTCATTTTTAGCGAATTGCTAGTCTAATTCGATTGTAATCGAGACAATGAAATGTTGTTTTTCATTTCATGATAACTTCGAGTTTGTTCATTTTTGGCGAATTACCAGTCTAATTCGAATGGAATCAAGCCAATGAAATGTGGCCTTTGCTTTCATGATAACTTCAGGTTTGTTCATTTTTGACGAATTGCTAGTCTAATTTGATTGGAATCGGGCCAATGAAATGTGGCTTTTGATTTCATGATAACTTCGGGTTTGATCATTTTCGGTGAATTGCTAGTCTAATTCGATTGGAATCGAGCTAATGAAAAGTGGTTTTTGATTTCATGATAACTTCAGGTTTATTTGTTTTTGGCGAATTGCTAGTCTAATTCAATTGGAATCGAGCCAATGAAAAGATGTTTTTAATTTCATGATAATTTCAGGGTTGCTCATTTTTGGCGAATTGCTAGTCTAATTCGATTGGAATCAAGCCAATGAAAAGTGGCTTTTGATTTCATGATAACTTTGAGTTTCTTCATTCTTGGCTAATTTCTAGTCTAATTTGATTGGAATCGAGCTAGTGAAAAGTGATTTTTTATTTCATGATGACTTCGAGTTTGTTCGTTTTGTTAAGGGAATATAATCCCACATCGGTAAAATACCAAAATAATGACCAATATATAAAGGACTGGGATACTCCTCTTAATAAGGTTGACCTTATTAAGATGGACCCCAAATCTTAACATGGTATCAGAGCCCATTAAGCTCCAACGAGCGATTCGATCCGATTAAGTCTCTAAAAATGAGCACATGGATTTCAAGATTGGTCTGCTCAAATGAGCCACCATCTTGCAGGGGCATGTTAAGGGAATATAATCCCACATCGGTAAAATACCGAAATAATGACCAATATATAAAGGATTGGGACACTACTCTTAATAAGGTTGACCTTATTAAGATGGACCCCAAATCTTAACACATTTTTTGCTTAATTGCAAGTCTAATTCGATTGGAATCGAGCCAACGAAAAGACAGTTTTGATTTCATGATAACTTCAGGTTTGTTCATTTTTTTCGAATTGCTAGCCCAATTCGATTGGAATCGAGCCAACGAAAAGAGAGTTTGATTTCATGATAACTTCGGGTTTGTTCGTCTTTAGTGAATTGCTAGTCTACATCGATTAGAATCGGGCCAATGAAATGTGGCTTTTGATTTCATGATAACTTCAGGTTTGTTCGATTTTGGCGAATTGCTAGTCTAATTCGATTGGAATCGGGCCAATGAAATGTGGCTTTTGATTTCATGATAACTTCGGGTTTGTTCATTTTTGGCGAATTGCTAGTTTAATTCGATTGGAATCAAGCCAACAAAAAGTGGGTTTTGATTTCTTGATAACTTCGAGTTTTTTTTCATTTTTGGCGATTTGCTAGTCTAATTTGATTGAATCGAGCCAATAAAAAGTTGCTCTTGATTTCATGATAACTTCGGGTTTGTTCATTATTCTAGAATTTCTAGTCAAATTTGATTGGAATTGAGCCAATGAAAAGTGCTTTTTCATTTCATGATGACTTCGGGTTTGTTCATTTTTGGCGAATTGCAAGCTAATTCTATTGGAATCGAGCCAATGAAATGTGGCTTTTGATTTCATGATAACTTCGGGCTTGTTTGTTTTTTGCGAATTGCCAGCTAATTCTATTGGAATCGAGCCGATAAAATGTGGCTTTTGATTTCATGATAACTACGGGTTTGTTCGATTTTGGCGAATTGCCAGTCTAATTCGATAAGAATCGAGCCAATGAAATGTGGCTTTTAAATTCACGATAACTTTGGGTTTGTTCATTTTTGGCGAATCGCTAGTCTAATTCAATTGGAATCGAGCCAATGAAAAGCGGGTTTCGATTTCATGATAACTTAAGGTTTGTTCGTTTTTGGCGAATTGCCTATCTAATTCAATTGGAATCGAGCCAATGAAAAGTAGTTTTTGATTTCATGATAACTTCGGCTTTGTTCGATTTTAGCGAATCGCTAGTCTAATTCGATTGGAATCAAGCCAATGAAATGTTTTTTTTTAATTTCATAATAACTTCGAGTTTGCTCGTTTTTGGCGAATTACCAGTCTAATTCGATTGGAATCAAGCTAATGAAATGTGGCTTTTGATTTCGTGATAACTTCAGGTTTTGTTCATTTTTGGCAAATTGCTTGTCTAATTCGATTAGATTTGAGCCATTGAAAAGTGGCTTTTGATTTTAGGATAACTTCGGGTTTGCTCATTTTTGGCGAATTGCTAGTCGAATTCGATTGGAATCGAGCCAATGAAATGTGGCTTTTGATTTCAAGATAACTTCGGGTTTGTTCTTCTTTTCAAATTTCTAGTCTAATTCAATTGGAATCGAGCCAATGAAAAGTGGCTTTTGATTGCATGATAACCTTGGGTTTGTTCGTTTTTTACGAATTGCAAGCCTAAATTGATTGGGATCGAGCAAATGAAAAGCCATTTTTGATTTCATGATAACTTTGGCTTTGATCATTTTTGGCGAATTGCTAGTCTAATTCGATTGGAATCGGGCCAATGAAAAGTGGGTTTTGATTTCATGATAACTTTGGATTTTTTCATTTTTGGCGAATTGCTAGTCTAATTCGATTGGAATCAGGCTAATGAAATATGGCTTTTGATTTAAAGATAACTTCAGGTTTGTTTGTTTTTGGCCAATTGCTAGTCTAATTCGATTGAATTGAGCCAATGAAAAGTGGCTTCTGATTTCGTTATAACTTCGGGTTTGTTCATCTTTAGCGAATTGCTAGTCTAATTCAATTGGAATCGAGAAAATGAAAAGTGGCTTTTGATTTCGTGATAACTTCGGATTTGTTCATTTTTGTCGAATTGGTGGTCTAATTCGATTGGAATTGAGCCAATGAAATGTGTCTTTTGATTTTATGATAACCTTGGGTTTGTTCGTTTTTGATGAATTGCTAGTCTAACTCGATTGGAATCGTGCCAATGAAAAGTGGTTTTTGATTTCACGATAACTTTGGGTTCGTTCGTTTTGGTCGAATTGCAAGTCTAATTTGATTGGAAGCGAGCAAATGAAAAGTGATTTTCGATTTCATGATAACTTCGGGTTTGTTCGTTTTTGGCGAATTGCTAGTCTAATTCGATTGGAATCGGGCCAATAAAAAGTGGGTTTCAATTTCATGTTAACTTCGGGTTTGTTCAATTTTAGCGAATTGCTAGTCTAATTCGACTGGAATCGTGCCAATGAAATGTGACTTTTGATTTCATGATAACTTCGGGTTTGTTTGTTTTTGGCGAATTGTTAGTCTAATTCGATTGAATTGAGCCAATGAAAAGGGGCCTCTAATTTCATGTTAACTTCGGGTTTGTTCATTTTTTACGAATTGCTAGTCTAATTCGATTGGAATCGAGAAAATGAAAAGTGGTTTTTTATTTCCTGATAACTTCGGGTTTGTTCGATTTTGGCAAATTGCTAGTCTAATTCGATTGAATGGAGCCAATGAAAAGTGGGTTCTGATTTCATGATAACTTCGGGTTTGTTCTTTTTTGGCGAATTGCTAGTCTAATTTGATTGGAATTGAGCCAATGAAAAGTGATTTTCGATTTCAAGATAACTTCGGGTTTGTTCTTTTTTGACGAATTGCTAGTCTAATTCGATTGGAATTGAGCCAATGAAAAGTGGGTTTTGATTTCATGATAACTTCGGGTTTGTTCATTTTTAGCTAATTACTAGTCTAATTCGATTGGAATCGGGCCAATGAAATGTGGCTTTGGATTTCATGATAACTTCGGGTTTGTTTGTTTTTGGCGAATTACTTGTCTAATTCGATTGAAATGAGCCGACGAAAAGTGGCTTATGGTTTCATGATAACTTCGGGTTTGTTCATTTTTGGCAAATTGCTAGTCTAATTCGATTGGAATCGAGCTGTTGAAAAGTGGTTTTTGATTTCATGTTTACTTCGGGTTTGTTCGTTTTTAGCGAATTGCTAGTTTAATTCGATTGGAATTGAGCCAATGAAATGTTTTTTTAAATTTTATGATAACTTCGAGATTGTTCATTTTTGGGAAATTACCAGTCCAATTCGATTGGACTTGAGCCAATGAAATGTGGCTTTTGATTTCATGAAAATTTCGGGGTTGTTCGTTTTTGGCGAATTGCTAGTCTAATTCAATTGAATCGAGCCAATGAAAAGTCGCTTTTGATTTTATGATAACTTCGGGTTTGTTCGTTTTTCTAGAATTTCTAGTCAAATTCGATTGGGATTGAGCCAATGAAAAGTGATTTTTGATTTCATGATGACTTCGGGTTTGTTCATTTTTGTCGAATTACAAGTCAAATTCGATTGGAATCGAGCTAATGAAAAGAGGGTTCTGATTTCATGATAACTTCGGGTTTGTTCATTTTGTCGAATTGGTAGTCTATTTTCATTGGAATCAGGCCAATGAAAAGAGCGGTTTGATTTCATAATAACTTCGGGTTTGTTCGTCATTGGCAAATTACTAGCTAATTCGATTGGAATCGAGCCAATGAAATGTGGCTTTTGATTTCATGATAATGTTGGGTTTGTTCGATTTTGGCGAATTGCCAGTCTAATTCGATTAGAATCGCTCCAATGAAATGTGGCTTTTAATTTCATGATAACTTTGGGTTTGTTCATTTTTGGCGAATCGCCAGTCCAATTCAATTTCATGATAACTTCGAGTTTTCTCATTTTTACCGAAGTGCCTATCTAATTCAATTGGAATCGAGCCAATGAAAAGTGGTTTTTGATTTCATGATAACTTTGGGATTGTTCATTTTTAGCGAATCGCTTGTCTAATTTGATTGGAATCGAGCCAATGAAATATTGTTTTTAATTTCATGATAACTTCAAGTTTGTTCGTTTTTGGCGCATCACTAGTCTAATTCGGTTGGAATCAAGCCAATGAAATGTGGCTTTTGATTTCATGATAACTTCGGGTTTGTTCTAATTCGATTGGAATCGAGCCAATGAAAACTGGTTTTTGATTTCATGATAACTTCGGGTTTGTTCGTTTTAGGCTAAATTCTATTCTAATTCGATTGGAATCGAGCTAATGAAATGTGGCTTTTGATTTCATGATAACTTCGGGTTTGTTGGTTTTTGGCGAATTGTGAGTCTTGTTCGATTGGAATCGAGCCAATGAAAAGTGGTTTTTCATTTCATCAATTTTGGCAAATTGCTAGACTAATTTCGTTGGAATCGAGCAAATGAAAAGAGGGTTTTCATTTCATGATAACTTCGTGCTTGTTCATTTTCGGAGAATTGCTAGTCTAATTCGATTGGAATCAAGCCAATGAAATGTGGCTATAGATTTCATGATAACTTTGGGTTTGTTCATTTTTGGCGAATAGCTAGTCTAATTTGATTGTAATCGAGCCAATGAAAAGTGGTTTTTGATTTCATGGTAACTTAGGGTTTGTTTATTTTTGGTGAAACGCTAGTCTTATTCGATTGGAATCGAACCTTTGAAAATTATCTTTTGATTTAATGATAACTTAGGGTTTGTTCATTTGTTGCTAGGTGCTAGTCTAATTCGATTGGAATCGAACCAATGAAATGTGGCTTTTGATTTCATGATAACTTCGGCTTTGTTCATTTTTGACAAATTGCTAGTCTAATTCAATTGGATTCGAGCCAATGAAAAGTGGTTTTGGATTTCACGATAACTTCGGGTTTGTTTATTTTTGACGAATTGCTAGTCTAATTCGATTGGAATGGAGCCAATGAAAAAGGTTTTTGATTCCTAGAAAATTTTGGGTTTGTTCATTTTTGGCGAATTGCTAGTGTTATTCGATTGGAATCGAGGCAAAATTTCATGATAACTTCGAGTTTGTTCATTTTTGACGAATTGCTAATCTAATTCGATTGAATCGAGCCAATGAAAAGTCGCTTTTGATTTCATGATAACTTCGGGTTTGTTTGTTTTTCTAGAATTTCTAGTCATATTCGATTGGAATCGAGCCAATGAAAAGTGATTTTTGATTTCATGATGACTTCGGGTTTGTTCATTTTTGTCGAATTGCAAGTCTAATTCGATTGGAATCGAGCCAATGAAAAGTGATTTTTGATTTCATGATGACTTCGGGTTTGTTCATTTTTGTCGAATTGCAAGTCTAATTCGATTGGAATCGAGCCAATGAAAAGAGGATTTTGATTTCATGATAACTTCGGATTTGTTCGTTTTTGTCAAATTGCTAGTCGATTTTGATTGCAATCGAGCTAACGAAAAGAGAGTTTTGATTTCATGATAACTTCGGGTTTGTTCGTCTTTAGCAAATTGCCAGCTAATTCTATTGGAATCAAGCGAATGAAATGTAGCTTTTGATTTCATGATAACTTCGGGTTTGTTCGATTTTGGCGAATTGCCAGTCTAATTCGATTAGAATCCAGCCAATGAAATGTGGCTTTTAATTTCTTGAAAACTTTGGGTTTATTCATTTTTGGCGAATCGCTAGTCCAATTCAGTTGGAATCGAGCCAATGAAAAGCAAGTTTTCATTTCATGATAACTTCGAGTTTGTTTATTTTTGCCGAATTGCCTATCTAATTCGATTGGAATCGAACCAATGAAAAGTGGTTTTTGATTTCATGATAACTTCGAGTTTGTTCATTTTTAGCGAATTGGTAGTCTAATTCGATTGGAATCGAGCCAATGAAATGTTGTTTTTAATTTCATGATAACTTCGAGTTTGTTCATTTTTGGCGAATTACGAGTCTAATTCGATTGGAATCGAGCTAATGAAATATGGCTTTTGATTTCATGATAACTTCGGGTTTGTTCATTTCTGACGAATTCCCAGTCTAATTTGATTGGAATCGAGCCAATGAAAAGTGGTTTTTGATTTCATGATAATTTCGGGTTTGTTCATTTTGGGCTAAATTATATTCTAATTCGATTGGAATCGAGCTAATGAAATGTGGCTTTTGATTTCACGATAATTTCGGGTTTGTTCTTTTTGACGAATTATGAGTCTAGTTCGATTGCAATCGAGCCAATGAAAAGTGGTTTTTCATTTCACGATATTTTCGGGTTTGTGCATTTTTGGCGAATTGCTCGACTAATTCGGTTGGAATCGAGGAAATGAAAAGAGGGTTTTCATTTCATGATAACTTCAGGTTTGTTCATTTTCGGAAAATTGCTAGTCTAATTCGATTGGAATCAAGCCAATGAAATGTGGCTATTGATTTCATGACAATTTCGGGTTTGTTCATTTTTCGCGAATAGCTAGTCTAATTTGATTGGAATCGAGCCAATGAAAAGTGGTTTTTGATATCATTGTAACTTAGGGTTTGTTCATTTTTGGCGAAATGCTAGTCTTATTCGATTGGAATCGAGCCATTGAAAATTATCTTTTGATTTCAAGATAACTTCGGGTTTGTTCATTTGTTGCTAGGTGCTAGTCTAATTCGATTGGAATCGAACCATGAAATGTGGCTTTTGATTTCATTATAACATTGGCTTTGTTCGTTTTTCATGAATTGCTAGTCTAATTTGATTGGAATCGAGCCAATGAAAAGTGGTTTTTGATTTCATGATAACTTCGGGTTTGTTTGTTTTTGGCGAATTGCTAGTCTAATTCGATTGAATTGAGCCGATGAAAAGTGGCTTCTGATTTCATGATAACTTCGGGTTTGTTCATTTTTGGCAAATTGCTGGTCTAATTCGATTGGAATCGAGCCGTTGAAAAGGGGTTTTTGATTTCATGTTTACTTCGGGTTTGTTCGTTTTTAGCGAATTGCTAGTCTAATTTGATTGGAATCGAGCCAATGAAATGTTATTTTTAATTTCATGAAAACTTCGAGTTTGTTCGTTTTTAGGGAATTACCAGTCTTACTCAATTGGAATCGAGCAAATGAAATGTGGCTTTTGATTTCATGATACCTTCGGGTTTGTTCTTTTTTAGCAAATTGCTAGTCTAATTCGATTGGATTCGAGCTAATGAAAAGTGGTTTTGGATTTCACAATAACTTCGGGTTTGTTCGTTTTTGACGAATTGCTATCTAATTCGATTGGAATGGAGCCAATGAAAAAAGGTTTTTGATTCCTTGAAAATTTCGGGTTTGTTCATTTTTGGTGAATTGCAAGTCTAATTCGATTGGAATCGAGGCAGAATTTCATGATAACTTCGAGTTTGTTCCTTTTTGGCGAATTGCTAGTCTAATTCGATTGAATCGAGCTAATGAAAAGTCACTTTTGATTTCACGATAACTTCGGGTTTGTTAGTTTTTCTGGAATTCCTAGTCAAATTCGATTGGAATCGAGCCAATGAAAAGTGATTTTTGATTTCATGATGACTTCGGGTTTGTTCATGTTTGTCGAATTGCAAGACTAATTCGATTGGAATCGAGCCAATGAAAAGAGGGTTTTGATTTCATGATAACTTCGGGTTTGTTCGTTTTTGTCGAATTGCTTGTCGATTTTGATTGGAATCGAGCCAATGAAAGGAGGTTTTTGAATTCATGATAACTTCGGGTTTGTTCGTCTTTGGCAAATTGCTAGCTAATTCTATTGGAATCGAGCCAATGAAATGTGGCTTTTGATTTCATGATAACTTCGGGTTTGTTCGATTTTGGCGAATTGCAAGTCTAATTAGATTAGAATCGAGCCAATGAAATGTGGCTTTTAATTTCTTGATAACATTGGGTTTGTTCATTTTTAGCGAATCGCTAGTCCAATTCAATTGGAATCGAGCCAATGAAAAGTGAGTTTTCAATTCATGATAACTTCGAGTTTGTTAGTTTTTGCCGAATTGCCTATCTAATTCGATTGGAATTGGCCAATGAAAAGTGGTTTTTGACTTCATGATAACTTTGAGTTTGTTCATTTTTCGCCAATTATCAGTCTAATTCGATTGGAATCGAGCCAATGAAATGTGGCTTTTGATTTCATGATAACTTTGGGTTTGTTTGTTTTTGGCGAATTCCCAGTCTAATTCGATTGGAATCGAGCTACTGAAATGTGGCTTTTGATTTCAGGATAACTTCGGGTTTGTTCATTTTTGGCGAATTGCTAGTCTAATTCGATTGGAATCGAGCCAATGAATAGTGGTTTTTCATTCCATGATAACTTTAGGTTTGTTCATTTTTGGCGAATTGCTAGTCTAATTCGATTGGAATCGAGCCAATGAATAGTGGTTTTTCATTCCATGATAACTTTAGGTTTGTTCATTTTTGGCGAATTGCTAGTCTAATTCGATTGGAATCGAGCCAATGAAAAGTGGTTTTTCATTTCATGATAACTTCGGGCTTGTATATTTTTGGCGAATTGCTATATTAATTTGTTTGGGATCGAGCAAATGAAAAGAGGGTTTTCATTCCATGATAACTTTAGGTTTGTTCATTTTTGGCGAATTGCTAGTCTAATTCAATTGGAATCGAGCCAATGAAATGTGGCTATTGATTTCATGATAACTTCGGGTTTGTTCATTTTTGGCTAATAGCTAGTCTAATTTGATTGGAATCGAGCCAATGAAAAGTAGTTTTTGATTTCATGGTAACTTAGGGTTTGTTCATTTTTGGCGAAATGCTAGTCTTATTCGATTGGAATCGAGCCATTGAAAATTATCTTTTGATTTCATGATAACTTCGGGTTTGTTCATTTATTGCTAGGTACTTGTCTAATTCGATTGGAATCGAACCAATGAAATGTGGATTTTGATTTCATGATAACTTCGGCTTTGTTCGTTTTTCACGAATTGCTAGTCTAATTCGATTGGAATCGAGCCAATGAAAAGGGGTTTTTGATTTCATGATAACTTTGGGTTCGTTCATTTTTGGCGAATTGCTAGTCTAACTCGATTGGAATCAAGCCAATGTAAAGTGGTTTTCGATTTCATGATAACTTCGTGTTTGTTCGTTTTTGGCAAATTACTAGTCTAATTCGATTGGAATCGAGCTAATGAAATGTGGATTTTGATTTCGTGATATCTTCGTGTTTGTTCAATGAAAAGTGGTTTTTGATTTCATGATAACTTTGGGTTGGTTCATTTTTTGTGATTGGCTAGTCTAATTCGATTGGAATTGAGCCAATGAAAAGAGGGTTTTCATTTAATGATAACTTCGGGTTTATTCGTTTTCTGCTAATTGTTTGTCTAAATCGATTGGAATTGAGCCAGTGAAACGTGGCCTTTGATTTCATGATAACTTTGTGTTTGTTCATTTTTGGTGAATTGCATGTCTAATTCGATTCGAATCGAGCCAATAAAAGGTGGTTTTTGGTTTCATGAAAGCATCAGGTTTGTTCATTTTTGGCGAATCACTAGTCTAATTCGATTGGAATCGAGCTAATGAAAAGTGGTTTTTGATTTCATGATAACTTCGAGTTTGTTCATTTTCGGCGAATTGCTAGTCTAATTTGATTGGAATCGAGCGAATGATAAGAGGTTTTCAATTTAATGATAACTTTGGGATTGTTCATTTTTCGCGAATCGCTAGTCTAATTCGATTGGAATCGAGCCAATGAAATGTGTCTTTTGATTTCATGATAACTTCGGGTTTGTTCGTTTTTGCCGAAATGCTAGTCTAATTCGATTGGAATCGAGCCATTAAAAAAAGGTTATTAATTTCATGATAACTTCAGGTTGGTTCATTTTTGGTGAATTGCTAATCTAATTCGATTTGAATCCCGCCAATAAAAAGAGGGTTTTCATTTCATGATAACTTTGGGTTTGTTCATTTTTGGCGAATTACTAGTCTAATTTGATTGGAATCAAGCCAATGAAATGTTGCTATTGATTTCATGATAACTTCAGGTTTGTTCATTTTTGGCAAATTGTTAGTCTAATTTGTTTGGAATCGAGCCAATGAAAATTGGTTTCTGATTTCATGATAAATTCATGTTTGTTCTTTTCGGCAAAATGCTAATCTAATTAGACTGGAATCGAGCCAATGAAAAGTGTCTTTTGATTTCATGATAACTTTGGGTTTGTTCGTTTTTTGCTTGGTGCTAGTATAATTCGATTGGAATCGAGCCAATGAAATGTGGCTTTTTGATTTCGTGATAACTTCAGGTTGGTTCATTTTTGGCGAATTGCTAGTCTAATTCAATTGGTATCGAGGTAATGAAAAGAGGGTTTTCATTTCATGATAACTTCGGGTTTGTTTGTTTTTAGCGAATTGCTAGTCTAATTCGATTGGAATCGAGCCAATGAAATGTGGATTTTGGTTTCATGATAACTTTCGTGTTTGTTCGTTTTTAGCGAATTGCTAGTCTAATTTGATTGGACTCGATCCAATGAAATGTTTTTTTTTGAATTTCATGATAACTTCGAGTTAGTTCATTTTTGGCGAATTATCGGTCTAATTCGAATGGAATCAAGCCAATGAAATGTGGCTTTTGATTTCATGATAACTTCAGGTTTGTTCATTTTTTGCGAATTGCAAGTCTAATTCAATCGGATTCGAGCTAATGAAAAGTGGTTTTTGATTTCAGGATAACTTCGGGTGTGTTCATTTTCGAAAAATTGCTAGTCTAATTCAACTGGAATCGAGCCAATGAAAAGCAGTTTTTAATTTCATGATAACTTCAAGTTTGTTCGTTTTTGACAAATTCCTAGTCTAATTTGATTGGAATCGAGCCAATGAAAAGAGGATTTTCATTTCATGATAACTTCGAGTTTGATCTTTTTGGCGAATTGCTAGTCTAATTTGATTGGAATCGAGCCAATGAAATGTTTCTATTGATTTCATGATAACTTCAGGTTTGTTCATCTTCGGCAAATTGCTAGTCTAATTTGTTTGGAATTGAGCCAGTGAAAAGCGGTTTTTGATTTCATGATAACTTCGGGTTTGTTCATTTTTGGCGAAATGCTAGTCTAATTAGACCGGAATCGAGCCAATGAAAAGTTTCTTTTGATTTCATGATAACTTCGGGTTTGTTCATTTTTTGCTTGGTGCTAGTCTAATTTGATTAGAATCGAACCAATGAAATTTGGCTTTTGATTTCACGATAACTTCAGGTTTGTTTATTTTTACGATAACTTAAGGTTTGTTTATTTTTGGCGAATTGCTAGTCAAATTCGATAGGAATCGAGACAATGAAAAGTGGTTTTTGATTTCATGATAACTTCGGGTTTGTTCATTTTTGGCGAATTGCAAGTCTAACTCGATTGGAATCGAGCCAATGAAAAGTGGTTTTTGATTTCTTGATAACTTTGGCTTTGTTCACTTTTGGCAAATTGCAAGTCTAATTTGATTGGAATCAAGCCAATGAAATGTGGCTTTTGATTTCATGATATCTTAGTGTTTGTTTAGTGAAAAGTGGTTTTTGATTTCATGATAACTTCGAGTTGGTTCAATTTTGGCGAATTGCTAGACTAATTTGATGGAATCGAGCCAATGAAATGTGGTTTTCAATTTCATGATAACTTCAAGTTTGTTCATTTTTGACGAATTGTTAGTCTAATTCGATTGGAATTGAGCCAATGAAAAGTGGCTTTTGATTTCATGATAACTTCGAGTTGGTTCAATTTTGGCGAATCGCGAGACTCTTCAATGGAATCGAGCCAATGAAATGTGGCTTTCAATTTCATGATAACTTTGAGTTTGTTCATTTTTGGAGAATTGCTAGCCTAATTCGATTGGAATCGGGCCAATGAAATGTGACTTTTGATTTCATGATAACTTCGGGTTTGTACCTTTTTAGCGAATTGCTAGTCTAATTTGATTTGAATCAAGCCAATGAAATGTGGCTTTTGATTTCATGATATCTTCTGGTTTGTTCATTTTTGGTGAATTGCTAGTCTAATTCGATTGAAATCGAGACAATGAAAAGTGGCTTTCGATTTCATGATAACTTTGGGATTTTTCATTTTTGGCGAAATGCTAGTCTAATTCGATTGGAATCGAGCGAATGAAAAGTGGATTTTGATGATTTCATGATAACTTTGGGTTTGTTCATTTTTTTGTGATTTGGTAGTCTAATTCAATCGAAATCGAGCCAATGTAAAGTGGTTATTGATTTCATGATAACTTCGGGTTTGTTCGTTTTTGGCGAATTGCTAGTCTAATTCAATCGGAATCAAGCCAATGAAATGTGGCTTTAGATTTCATGATAACTTCGAGTTTATTCGATTTTGGCGAATTGCTATTCTAATTCGATTGGAATCGAGCCAATGAAAAGTGGCTTTTGATTTCATGGTAACATAGGGTTTGTTCATTTTTGGTGAATCGCTAGTCCAATTCGATTGGAATCGAGCCAATGACAAGTGGCTTTTGATGATTTCAAGATAACTTTTGGTTTGTTCATTTTTGGCCAATTGCTAGTCTAATTCGATCGGAATCAAGCCAATGAAAAGTGGTTCTTGATTTCATGACAACTTCAGGTTTGTTCATTTTTGGCGAATTGCTAGTCTAATTCGATAGGACTCGATCCAATGAAATGTTGTTTTTATTTTCATGATAACTTGGAGTTTGTTCATTTTTAGTGAAATATCAGTCTAATTGGAATGGAATCGAGCCAATGAAATGTGGCTTATGATTTCATGATAACTTCGGGTTTGGTTATTTTCGACGAATTCCTAGTCTAATTAGATTGGAATCGAGCCAATGAAAAGTGGGTTTTGATTTCATGATAACTTCGGGTTTCTTCATTTTTCGCGAATTTCTAGTCTAATTCGATTGGAATCGAGCCAACGAAAAGTGATTTTTGATTTCCTGATGAATTCGAGTTTGTTGGTTTTTGTCGAATTGCTAGTCTAATTCGAATGGAATCGAGCCAATGAAATGAGGGATTTGATTTCTTGATAATTTTAGGTTTGTTCATTTTTGTCGAACTGCTAGTCTAATTCGATTGGAATCGAGCCAACAAAAAGAGGGTTTGATTTCAGGATAACTTCCGGTTTGTTCGTGTTCGGCGAATTGCCAGCTAATTCAATTGGCATCAAGCCAATGAAATGTCGCTTTTGATTTCATGATAACTATGGATTTTTTCAATTTTGGCGAATCGCTAGTCTAAATCGATTGGTATCGAGCCAATGAAACGTAGCTTTTAATTTCGTGATAACTTCGGGTTTTTTTGTTTCTGACGAATCGCTAGTCTAATTCGATTGGAATCGAGCCAATGAAAAGTGCGTGTTGATTCCATGATAACTTCGGGTTTGTTCATTTTTGGCAAATTACCAATCTAATTCGATTGTAATCGAGCCAATGAAATGTGGCTTTTGATTTCATTATAACTATGGGTTTTTTCGTTTATTTCGAATTGCTAGTCTAATTCGATTGGAACAGAGCCAATGAAATTTGGCTTTTAATTTCATGATAACTTCGGGTTTGTTCGTTTTTGGTGAATTACCCGTCTAATTCAATTGGAATCGAGCCAATGAAATGTGGCCTTTGATTTCATGATAACTTTGGGTTTGGTTACTTTCGGCGAATTGCTAGTCTAATTCGAATGGAATCGAGCCAATGATAAATGATTTTTGATTTCATGATAACTTCGGGTTTATTTGTTTTTGACGAATTGCTAGTCTAATTCGATTAGATTCGAGCCAGTGAAACGTGTATTTTTTATTTCAGGATAACTTCGTATTTATTTGTTTTTGGCGAATTGCTAGTCTTATTCGATTGGAATCGAGCTAATAAAAAGAGGTTTTTGATTTCAAGATAACTTCGGATTTGTTCAATTTTGGCGAATTGCCAGTCTAATTCGATTGGACTCGAGCCAATGAAATATAGTTTTTAATTTCATGATAACTTCGAGTTTGTTCATTTTTGGCGAATTGCTACTCTAAGTCGATAGGAATCAGGGAAATGAAATGTTGCTCTTGATTTCTTGATAACGTCGGGTTTATTCGCTTTTGGCGAATTGATAGTCTAATTCGATTGAATCAAGCCAATGAAAACTGGCTTTTGATTTCATGATAACTTCGACTTTCTTAATTTTTGGCGAATTTCTAGTCTAATTTGATTGGAATCGAGCCAATGAAAAGTGATTTTTGATTTTCTGATGACTTTGAGTTTGTTCATTTTTGTTGAATTGCCAGTCTAATTCGATTGGAATCGAGCCAATGAAAAGAGAGCTTTGATTTCTTGATAACTTCAAGTTTGTTCGTTTTTGTCAAATTGCCAGTCTAATTTGATTGGAATCGAGCCAACAAAAAGAGGGTTTGATTTCAGGATAACTCTGGGTTTGTTCATCTTTGGCGAATTGCCAGCTAATTCGATCGGAATTGAGCCAATGAAATGCCGCTTTCGATTTCATGATAACTTCGGGTTTGTTCAATTTTTGCGAATTGCCAGTCTAAATTGATTGGAATCGAGCCAATGAAATGTGGCTTTTGATTTCATGATAACTTCGATTTTGTTCATTTTTGTCGAATTGCTAGTCTAATTCGATTGGAACCGAGCCAATGAAATGTTGTTTTTAATTTCATGATAACTTCGGGTTTGTTCATTTCTGGCGAATCGCTAGTCTAATTCGATAGGAATCGAGCCAATGAAAAGTGGATGTTGATTTCATGATAACTTCAGGTTTGTTCGTTTTTGGCGAATTACCCGTCTAATTCGATTGGAATCGAGCCAATGAAATGTGGGTTTTGATTTCATGATAACTTCGGGTTTTGTCATTTTCGACGAATTGCTAGTCTAATTCGATTGGAATCGAGCCAATGAAAACTAGTTTTTGGTTTCATGATAACTTTGGGTTTGTTCGTTTTTGGCGAACTGCTAGTCAAATTCGATTGGAATCGAGCAAATGAAAAGTGGATTTTGATTACATGTTAACTTCGGGTTTGTTCATTTTTGGATAATTGCCAGTCTAATTCGATTGGAATCGGGCAAATGAAATGTGGCTTTTGATTTCATGATAAATTCGAGTTTGTTCGTTTCTGGCGAATTGCCAGTCTAATTCGATTGGAATCGAGCCAATGAAATGTGGCTTTTAATTTCATGATAACTTCGTGTTTGTTCGTTTTTGACGAATTGCTAGTCTAATTCGATTGAAATCGAGCCAACCAAAAGTGGGTGTTGATTTCGTGATAACTTTTGGTTTGTTCATTTTTGGCGAATTGCCAGTCTAATTTGATTGGAATCGAGCCAATTAAAAGTGGCTTCTAATTACATGATTACTTCAGGTTTGTTCCTTTTTAGCGAATTGCTAGTCTAATGTGACTGGACTTGATCCAACGAAATGTTGTTTTTAATTTCATGATAACTTCGAGTTAGATCATTTTTGGCGAATTATTAGTCTAATTCGAATGGAATCGAGCCAATGAAATGTGGCTTTTGATTTAATGATAACTTCAGGTTTGTTCATTTTTGGCAAATTGCTAGCCTAATTCAATCCGATTCGAGCCAATGAAAAGTGGTTTTTGATTGCATGATAACTTTGGGTTTGTTCATTTTTGGCAAATTGCCAATCCACTTTGATTTGAATCGGACCAATGAAATGTTGCTTTTAATTTCACGATAACTTCGGGTTTGTTCATTTTTGGCGAATTGCTAGTCTAATTCGATTGAATTGAGCCTACGAAAAGTGGCTATTGATTTTATGATGAATTCTGGTTCGTTCGTTTTTTGCTAATTGCTAGTCCAATTCGATTGGAACCGAGCCAATGAAATGTGGCTTCAGATTTCATGATAACTTTGGATTTGTTCGATTTCGGCAAACTGCCAATCTAATTCGATTGGAATCGAGCAAATGAAATGTGGCTTTTAATTTCATGATAACTTCGGCTTTGTTCGTTTTTGGCGAATCACTCGTCTAATTCAATCGGAATCGAGCCAATGAAAAGTGGGTGTTGATTTCATGATAACTTCGGGTTTGTTCCTTTTTAGCGAATTGCTAGTCTAATGTGCTTGGACTCGATCCAACGAAATGTTGTTTTTAATTTCATGATAACTTCGAGTTAGATCATTTTTTGCGAATTATCAGTCTAATTCGAATGGAATCGAGCCAATGAAATCTGGCTTTTGATTTAATGATAACTTTAGGTTTGTTCATTTTTGGCAAATTGCTAGCCAAATTCAATCCGATTCGAGCCAATGAAAAGTGGTTTTTGATTGCATGATAACTTTGGGTTTGTTCAT
Organism: Olea europaea var. sylvestris; assembly: GCF_002742605.1. Classification (NCBI taxonomy): domain Eukaryota; kingdom Viridiplantae; phylum Streptophyta; class Magnoliopsida; order Lamiales; family Oleaceae; genus Olea; species Olea europaea. Next base: position 27,857,458 of record NC_036249.1, read on the forward strand.
TTTTGGCAAATTGCTGATCCACTTCGATTGGAATCGAACCAATGAAATGTTGCTTTTAATTTCACGATAACTTCGGGTTTGTTCATTTTTGGCGAATTGCTAGTCTAATTCGATTGAATTGAGCCTACGAAAAGTGGCTATTGATTTTATGATGAATTCTGGTTCGTTCATTTTTTGCTAATTGCTAGTCCAATTCGATTGGAACCGAGCCAATGAAATGTGGCTTTTGATTTCATGATAACTTCGGGTTTTGTCATCTTTGGCAAATTTCTAGCTAATTCGATTGGAATCAATCCAATGAAATGTGGCTTCAGATTTCATGATAACTTTGGATTTGTTCTATTTTGGCGAACTGCCAGTCTAATTCGATTGGAATCGAGCAAATGAAATGTGGCTTTTAATTTCATGATAACTTCGGCTTTGTTCGTTTTTGGCGAATCACTCGTCTAATTCGATGGGAATCGAGCCAATGAAAAGTGGGTGTTGATTTCATGATAACTTCGGGTTTGTTCATTTTTGGTGAATTGCCAGTTTAATTCGATAGGAATCGAGCCAATGAAAAGTGGTTTTTGATTTCATGATAACTTCGAGTTTGATCATTTTTACCGAATTGCTTATCTAATTCGATTGGACTTGAGCCAATGAAATATAGTTTTTAATTTCATGATAACTTCGAGTGTGTTCATTTTTGGCGAATTACCAGTCTAATTCGAATGGAATCGAGCCAATGAAATGTGGCTTTTGATTTCATGATAACATCAGGTTTGTTCATTTTTTGTGAATTGCTAATCTAATTCGATTGGATTCAAGCAAGTGAAAAGTAGTTTTTGATTGCATGATAACTTTGAATTTTTTCATTTTTGGTGAATTGCTAGTATATTTCGATTGGAATCGAGTCAACAAAATGTTGCTTTGATTTCATGAAAACTTCGGGTTTGTTCATTTTTGGCAAATTGCTAGTCTAATTCGATTAGAATCGGGCCAATGAAATGTGGCTTTAGTTTCATGATCACTTTGGGTTTGTTCGTTTTTGGCAAATTGCTAGTCAAATTCGATTGGAATCGAGCAAATGAAAAGTGGATTTTGATTTCATGATAACTTTGGGTTTGTTCATTTTTGGTGAATTTCTAGTCTAATTCGATTGGAATCGGGCCAATGAAATGTGGCTTTTGATTTCATGATAAATTCGGGTCTGTTCATTTTTGGCGAATTGCTAGTCTAATTCGATTGAATCGAGCCTATGAAAGGTGGCTATTTATTTTATGATAACTTCAAGTTCATTTGTTTTTTGCTAATTGCTAATCTAATTTGATTGGAATCGAGCCAATGAAATGTGGCTTTTGATTTCATGATAACTTCGGGTTTGGTCATTTTCGACGAATTCCTTGTCTAATTTGATTGGAATCGAGCCAATGAAAAGTGGGTTTTAATTTCATGATAAATTCGGGTTTCTTCATTTTTGGTGAATTTCTAGTCTAATTCGATTGGAATCGAGCCAATGAAAAGTGATTTTTGATTTCCTGATGACTTCGAGTTTGTTGGTTTTTGTCGAATTGCTAGTCTAATTCGATTGGAATCGAGCCAATGAAATGAGGGATTTGATTTCTTGATAACTTCAGGTTTTTCCGTTTTTGTCGAATTGCTAGTCTAATTCGATTGGAATCGAGCCAACAAAAAGAGGGTTTGATTTCAGGATAACTTCTGATTTGTTCGTCTTTGGCGAATTGCCAGCTAATTTGATTGGCATCGAGCCAATGAAATGTCGCTTTTGATTTCATGATAACTTCGGGTTTGTTCGATTTTGGCGAATTGCCATTCTAAATCGATTGGAATCGAGCCAATGAAATGTGGCTTTTAATTTTCATGATAACTTCGGGTTTTTTCGTTTTTGACGAATCGCTATTCTAATTCGATTGGAACCGAGCCAATGAAAAATGGGTGTTGATTTCATGATGACTTTAGGTTTGTTCATTTTTGGCGAATTACCAATCTAATTCGATTTCAGGTTTGTTCATTTTTGGCGAATTACCAATCTAATTCGATTGTAATCGAGCTAATGAAATGTGGCTTTTGATTTCATGATAACTTCAAGTTTGTTCGTTTTTGTCGAATTGCTAGTCTAGTTCAATTGGAACTGAGCCAATGAAATGTGGCTTTTAATTTCTTGATAATTTTGGGTTTGTTCGTTTATGGCGAATCGCTAGTCTAATTCGTTTGGAATCGAGCAAATGTAAAGTGGCTGCTGATTTCATGATAACTTCGGGTTTGTTCATTTTTGGCGAATTACCCGTCTAATTCGATTCAAATCAAGCTAATGAAATGTGGCTTTTGATTTCATGATAACTTCGGGTTTGGTTACTTTCGGCGAATTGTTAGTCTAATTCGAATGGAATCGAGCCATTGATAAATGGTTTTTGATTTCATGATAACTTCGGGTTTAATTCTTTTTAACGAATTGCTAGTCCAATTCGATTGGAATCGAGCGTGTGAAAAGTGGTTTTTTATTTCAGGATAACTTCGGGTTTATTTATTTTTGGCGAATTGCTAGTCTTATTCGATTGGAATCGAGGCAATAAAAAGAGGTTTTTGATTTCATGATAACTTTGAATTTGTTCGATTTTGGCGAATTACCAGTCTAATTTGATTGGATTCGATCCAATGAAATGTAGTTTTCAATTTCATGATAACTACGAGTTTGTTCATTTTTGACGAATTGCTAGTCTAAGTCGATTGCAATCAGGCCAATGAAATGTTGCTCTTGATTTCTTAATAACGTCGAGTTTGTTCATTTTTGGCATATTGATAGTCTAAATCGATTGAATTGAGCCAATGAAAACTGGCTTTTGATTTCATGATAACTTCGGCTTTCTTATTTTTTGGCGAATTTCTAGTCTAATTTGATTGGAATCGAGCCAATGAAAAGTGATTTTTGATTTCATGATGACTTTGAGTTTGTTCATTTTTTGTCGAATTGCCAGTCTAATTCGATTTGAAACGAGCCAATGAAAAGAGGGCTTTGATTGATTGATAACTTTAGGTTTGTTCATTTTTGTCGAATTGCTAGTCTAATCCGATTGGAATCGAGCTAACAAAAAGGGGGTTTGATTTCAGGATAACTTCGGGCTTGTTCGTCTTTGGCGAATTGCCAGCTAATTCGATCGGAATCGAGCCAATGAAATGTCACTTTTGATTTCATGATAACTTCGGGTTTGTTTGATTTTGGCGAATTGCCAGTCTAAATCGATTAGAATCGAGCCAATGAAATGTGGCTTTTAATTTCATGATAACTTCAGGTTTTTTCATTTTTTGGCGAATCGCTAGTCTAATTCGATTGGAATCGAGCCAATGTAAAGTGGGTGTTGATTTCATTATAACTTCGGGTTTGTTCATTTTTGGCGAATTACCGGTGTAATTCGATTGGAATCAAGCCTATGAAATGCAGCTTTTGATTCCATGATAACTTCGATTTTGTCGAATTGCTAGTCTAATTTGATTGGAACCGAACCAATGAATGTGGCTTTTAATTTCATGATAACTTCGGGTTTGTTTGTTTCTAGCGAATCGCTAGTCTAATTCGATAGGAATCGAGCCAATGAAAAGTGGGTGTTGATTTCATGATAACTTCGGCTTTGTTCATTTTTGGCGAATTACCCATCTAATTCGATTGGAATCGAGCCAATGAAAAGTGGGTTTTGATTTCATGATAACTTCCGGTTTGGTCATTTTCGACGAATTGCTAGTCTAATTCAATTGGAATCGAGCCAACGAAAACTAGTTTTTGGTTTTATGATAACTTCGGGTTTGTTCGTTTTTGGCGAACTGCTAGTCGAATTCGATTGGAATCGAGCAAATGAAAAGTGGATTTTGATTTCATGATAACTTCAGGTTTGTTCATTTTTGGCGAATTGCTAGTCTGATTCGATTGGAATCGAGCCAATGAAATGTGGCTTTTGATTTCATGATAAATTCGGGTTCGTTCATTTTTGGCGAATTACCAGTCTAATTCGAATGGAATCGAGCCAATGAAATGTGGCTTTTAATTTCATGATAACTTCGGGTTTGTTCATTTTTAGCGAATTACTAGTCTAATTTGGTTGGACTCTATCCAACGAAATGTTGTTTTTAATTTCATGATAACTTCGAGTTAGTTCATTTTTAGCGAATTATCAGTCTAATTCGAATGGAATCGAGCCAATGAAATGTGGCTTTTGATTTCATGATAACTATTGTTTTTTTTTTGGCGAATCTCTAGTCTAATTCAATCCGATTCGAACCAATGAAAAGTGGTTTTTGATTGCATGATAACTTCGGGTTTGTTCATTTTTTGCAAATTGCCAGCCCACTTCGATTGGAATCGGGTCATTGAAATGTTGCTTTTGATTTCATGATAACTTCGAGTTTGTTCATTTTTGGCGAATTGCTAGTCTAATTCGATTGAATTGAGCCTATGAAAAGTGGCTATTGATTTTATGATAACTTCTGGTTCGTTCGTTTTTTGCTAATTGCTATTCCAATTCGATTGGAATCGAGCCAATGAAATGTGGCTTTTGATTTCATGATAACTTCGGGTTTTGTCATCTTTGGCGAATTGCCAGCAAATTCGATTGGAATCAAGCCAATGAAATGTGGCTTCAGATTTCATGGTAACTTTGGATTTGTTCGATTTTGGCGAACTGCTAGTCTAACTCGATTGGAGTCGAGCAAATGAAATGTGGCTTTTAATTTCATGATAACTTCGGCTTTGTTTGTTTTTCGCGAATCACTCGTATAATTCGATTGGAATCGAGCCAATGAAAAGTGGGTGTTGATTTCATGATAACTTCGGGTTTGTTTATTTTTGGCGAATTGCCAGTTTAATTCGATTGGAATCAAGCCAATGAAAAGTGGTTTTTGATTTCATGATAACTTCGTATTTTATCATTTTTACTGAATTGCTAGTCTAATTCGATTGGGCTCGAGCCAATGAAATGTAGTTTTTAATTTCATGATAACTTCGAGTGTGTTCATTTTTGGCGAATTACCAGTCTAATTCGAATGGAATCGAGCCAGTGAAATGTGGCTCTTGATTTCATGATAACTTCTGGTTTGTTCATTTTTTGTGAATTGCTAGTCTAATTCGATTGGATTCAAGCCAATGAAAAGTGGTTTTTGATTGCATGATAAATTCGGATTTGTTCATTTTGGCGAATTGCTAGTCTACTTCGATTGGAATCGAGCCAATAAAATGTTTCTTTTGATTTCATGAAAACTTCGGGTTTGTTCCTTTTTGGCAAATTGCTAGTCTAATTCGATTGGAATCGGGACAATGAAATGTGGCTTTGGTTTCATGATCACTTAGGGTTTGTTCATTTTTGGCAAATTGCTAGTCGAATTCAATTGGAATCGAGCATATGAAAAGTGGATTTTGATTTCATGATAACTTTGGGTTTGTTCATTTTTGACGAATTGCTTGTCTAATTCGATTGGAATCGGGCCAAAGAAATGTGGCTTTTGATTTCATGATAAATTCGGGTTTGTTCATTTTTGGCGAATTTCTAGTCTAATTAGATTGAATTGAGCCCATGAAAGGTGGCTATTGATTTTATGATAACTTCTGGTTCGTTCGTCTTTTGCTAATTGCTAGTCTAATTCGATTGGAAACGAGCCAACGAAATGTGGCTTTTGATTTCATGATAACTTCGGGCTTGGTCATTTTCGACGAATTCCTAGTCTAATTCGATTGGAATCGAGTAAATGAAAAGTGGGTTTTGATTTCATGATAACTTCGGGTTTCTTCATTTTTGGCTAATTTCTAGTCTAATTCGATTGGAATCGAGCCAATGAAAAGTGATTTTTGATTTCCTGATGACTTCGAGTTCGTTGGTTTTTTTTTTGTCGAATTGCTAGTCTAATTCGACAATGAAATGAGGGATTTGATTTCTTGATAACTTCAGGTTTGTTCGTTTTTGTCGAATTGCTAGTCTAATTTGATTGGAATCGAGCCAACAAAAAGAGGGTTTGATTTAAGGATAACTTCCGACTTGCTCATCTTTGGCGAATTGCCAGCTAATTCGATTGGCATCGAGCTAATGAAATATCGCTTTTGATTTCATGATAACTTCGGGTTTGTTCAATTTTAGCGAATTGCCAGTCTAAATCGATTGGAATCGAGCCAATGAAAAGTGGCTTTTAATTTCATGATAACTTCGGGTTTTTTCGTTTTTGATGAATCTCTAGTCTAATTCGATTGAAATCGAGCCGATAAAAAGTCAGTGTTGATTTCATGATAACTTTGAGTTTTTTCATTTTTGGCAAATTACCAGTCTAATTCGATTGTAATCGAGCCAATGAAATGTGGCTTTTGATTTCATGATAACTTCGGGTTTGTTCGTTTTTGTCGAATTGCTAGTCTGATTCGATTGGAACTAAGCCAATGAAATTTGGCTGTTAATTTCACGATAACTTCGGGTTTGTTCGTTTTTGGCGAATTGCCCGTCTAATTCGATTGGAATCGAGCCAATGAAATGTGGCTTTTGATTTCATGATAACTTTGGGCTTGGTTATTTTTGGTGAATTGCTAGTCTAATTCGAATGGAATCGAGCCAATGATAAATGGTTTTTGATTTCATGATAACTTCGGGTTTAATTCTTTTTGACGAATTGCTAGTCCAATTCGATTGGAATCGAGCCTGTGAAAAGTGGTTTTTTATTTCAGGATAACTTCGGGTTTATTTGTTTTTGGCGAATTGCTAGTTTTATTCGATTGGAATCGAGTCAATAAAAAGAGGTTTTTGATTTCACGATAACTTCGGATTTCTTCGATTTTGGCGAATTGTCAATCAAATTCGATTGGACTCGAGCCAGTAAAATATAGTTTTTAATTTCATGATAACTTCGAGTTTGTTTATTTTTGGCGAATTGCTAGTCTATTTCGATTGGAAACGAGCCAATGAAATGTGGCTTTTGATTTCATGATAACTTCGGGTTTAGTCATTTTCGACGAATTCCTAGTCTGATTCGATTGAATCGAGCCAATGAAAAGTGGGTTTTTATTTCATGATAACTTCGGGTTTCTTCATTTTTGGCTAATTTCTAGTCTAATTCGATTGGAATCGAGCCAATGAAAAGTGATTTTTGATTTCCTGATGACTTCGAGTTTGTTGGTTTTTGTCGAATTGCTAGTCTAATTCGATTTGAATCGAGCCAATGAAATGAGGGATTTGATTTCTTGATAACTTCAGGTTTGTTCATTTTTGTCGAATTGCTAGTCTAATTCGATTGGAATCGAGCCAACAAAAGAGGGTTTGATTTCAGGATAACTTCTAGCTTGCTCGTCTTTAGCGAATTGCCAGCTAATTCGATTGGCATCGAGCTAATAAAATGTCGCTTTTGATTTCATGTTAACTTCAGGTTTGTTCAATTTGGGCGAATTGCTAGTCTAAATCGATTGGAATCGAGCCTATGTAATGTGGCTTTTAATTTCATGATAACTTCGAGTTTTTTCATTTTTGACGAATCTCTAGTCTAATTCGATTGGAATCGAGCCGATGAAAAGTCGGTGTTGATTTCATGATAACTTCGGGTTTTTTTTTCATTTTTGGCAAATTACGAGTCTAATTCGATTGTAATCGAGCCAATGAAATGTGGCTTTTGATTTCATGATAACTTCGGGTTTGTTCGTTTTTGTCGAATTGCTAGTCTAATTCGATTGGAACTGAGCCAATGAAATTTGTCTTTTAATTTCATGAGAACTTCGGGTTTGTTCGTTTTTGGCGAATTGCCCGTCTAATTCGATTGGAATCGAGCCAATGAAATGTGACTTTTAATTTCATGATAAGCTCGGGCTTGGTTACTTTTGGCAAATTGCTAGTCTAATTCGAATGGAATCGAGCCAATGATAAATGGTTTTTGATTTCATGATAACTTCGGGTTTAATTCTTTTTGACGAATTGCTAGTCCAATTCTATTGGAATCGAGCCAGCGAAAAGTAGTTTTTTATTTCAGGATAACTTCGGGTTTATTTGTTTTTGGCGAATTGCTAGTCTTATTCGATTGGAATCGAGCCAATAAAAAGAGGTTTTTGATTTCACGATAACTTCGGATTTGTTCGATTTTGGCGAATTGCCAGTCAAATTCGATTGGACTCGAGCCTATAAAATATAGTTTTTAATTTCATGATAACTTCGAGTTTGCTTATTTTTGGAGAATTGCGAGTCTAAGTCAATTGGAATCAGGCCAATGAAATGTTGCTCTCGATTTCTTGATAATGTCGGGTTTGTTCATTTTTGGCGAATTGATAGTCTAATTTGATTGAATCGAGCCAATGAAAACTGGCTTTTGATTTCATCATAACTTCGGGTTTCTTCATTTTTTGGCAAATTTCTAGTCTAATTTGATTGGAATCGAGCCAATGAAAAGTTATTTTTGATTTCATGATGACTTCGAGTTTGTTCATTTTTGTCGAATTGCTTGTCTAATTCAATCGGAATCGAGCCAATGAAAAGTTATTTTTGATTTCATGATGACTTCGAGTTTGTTCATTTTTGTCGAATTGCTTGTCTAATTCAATCGGAATCGAGCCAATGAAATGAGGGCTTTGATTTCTTGATAACTTCAGGTTTGTTCGTTTTTGTCGAATTGCTAGTCTAATTCGATTGGAATCGAGCCAACAAAAGGATGGTTTGATTTCAGGATAACTTCCAGCTTGCTCGTCTTTGGCGAATTGCCAGCTAATTCGATTGGCATCGAGCGAATGAAATGTCGCTTTTGATTTCACGATAACTTCGGGTTTGTTCGATTTTGGCGTATTGCCAGTCTAAATCGATTGGAATCGAGCCAATGAAATGTGGCTTTTAATTTCATGATAACTTCGGGTTTTTTGATTTTGGATGAATCTCTAGTCTAATTCGATTGGAATCGAGCCGATGAAAAGTCAGTGTTGATTTCATGGTAACTTCGAGTTTTTTCATTTTTGGCAAATTACCAGTCTAATTCGATTGTAATCGAGCCAATGAAATGTGGCTTTTGATTTCATGATAACTTCGGGTTTGTTCGTTTTTGGTGAATTGCCCATCTAATTCGATTGGAATCGAGCCAATGAAATGTGGCTTTTGATTTCATGATTACTTCAGGCTTGGTTACTTTCGGCGAATTGCTAGTCTAATTCGAATGGAATTGAGCCAATGATAAATGGTTTTTGATTTCATGATAACTTCGGGTTTAATTCTTTTTGACGAATTGCTAGTCCAATTTGATTGGAATCGAGCCAGTGAAAAGTGGTTTTTTATTTCAGGATAACTTCGGGTTTATTTGTTTTTGGCGAATTGCTAGTCTTATTCGATTGGAATCGAACCAATAAAAAGAGGTTTTTGATTTCACGATAACTTTGGATTTGTTCGATTTTGGCGAATTGCCAGTCAAATTCGATTGGACTCGAGCCAATAAAATATAGTTTTTAATTTCATGATAACTTCGAGTTTGCTTATTTTTGGTGAATCGCGAGTCTCAGTCGATTGGAATCAGGCCAATGAAATGTTGCCCTCGATTTCTTGATAATGTCGGATTTGTTCATTTTTGGCGAATTGATAGTCTAATTCGATTAAATCGAGCCAATGAAAACTGGCTTTTGATTTCATCATAACTTCGGGTTTCTTCATTTTTTGAAGAATTTCTAGTCTAATTTGATTGGAATCGAGCCAATGAAAAGTTATTTTTGATTTCATGATGACTTCGAGTTTGTTCATTTTTGTCGAATTGCTAGTCTAATTCAATTGGAATCGAGCCAATGAAAAGTTATTTTTGATTTCATGATGACTTCGAGTTTGTTCATTTTTGTCGAATTGCTAGTCTAATTCAATTGGAATCAAGCCAATGAAAAGAGGGCTTTGATTTCTTGATAACTTCAAGTTTACTCATTTTTGGCAAATTGCTAGTCTAATTCGATTGGAATCGGGCCAATGAAATGTGGCATAGATTTCATGATAACTTTGGGTTTGTTTGTTTTTGGCGAATAGCTAGTCGAATTCAATTGGAATCGAGCTAATGAAAAGTGGATTTTGATTTCATAATAACTTCGGGTTTGTTCATTTTTGGCGAATTGCTAGTCTAATTCGATTGGAATCGGGCCAATGCATTTTTGGCTTTTGATTTCATGATAACTTCGGGTTTGTTCGTTTTTGGCGAATTGTTCGCTTAATTCGATTGTAATCGAGCCAATGAAAAGTGGGTTTTGATTTCATGATAACTCCAGGTTTGTTCGATTTTGGCGAATTGTCAATCTAAGTCGATTGGAATCGAGCCAAAGAAATGTGACTTTTAATTTCATGATAACTTCGACTTTGTTCAATTTTGGTGAATTTCTAGTCTAATTCAATTGGAATCAAGCCAATGAAAAGTTGGTGTTGATTTCATGATAACTTCGGATTTGTTCGTTTTTGGCGAATTACCAGTCTAATTCGATTGGAATCGAGCCAATGAAATGCAGCTTTTGATTTCATGATAACTTTGGGTTTGTTCATTTTTGGCAAATTCCTAGTCCAATTCGATTGGAATCGGGCCAATGAAATGCGGCTTTTGATTTCACGATAATTTCGGGTTTGTTCGTTTTTGTCGAATTGCTAGTCTAATTCGATTGGAATCGAGCCAACGAAAGAAGGCTTTTAATTTCATGATAACTTTGGGTTTATTCGTTTTTGGCGAATCGCTTGTCTAATTTGATTGGAATCGAGCCAATGAAATGTGGGTGTTGATTTCATTGTAACTTCGGGTTTGTTTGTTTTTGGCGAATTTCCAGCTAATTCGATTGGCAACGAGGCAATGAAATGTCCCTTTTGATTTCATGATAACTTTGGGTTTGTTCGGTTTTGGCGAATTGCCTGTCTAAATCGATTGGAGCCGAGCCAGTGAAATGTGGCTTTTAATTTCATGATAACTTCGGGTTTTTTCATTTTTGATGAATCGCTAGTCTAATTCAATTGGAATCGAGCCAATGAAAAGTGGGAGTTGATTTCATGATAACTTCGGGTTTGTTCATTTTTGGCGAATTACCAGTCTAATTCGGTTGGAATCGAGCCAATGAAATGTGGCTTTTGATTTCATGATAACTTCAGGTTTGTTCGGTTTTGGCGAATTGCCTGTCTAAATCGATTGGAGTCGAGCCAGTGAAATGTGGCTTTTAATTTCATGATAACTTCGATTTTTTCATTTCTGATGAATGGCTAGTCTAATTCAATTGGAATCGAGCCGATGAAAAGTGGGAGTTGATTTCATGATAACTTCGGGTTTGTTCGTTTTTGGCGAATTACCAGTCTAATTCGGTTGGAATCTAGCCAATGAAATGTGGCTTTTGATTTCATGATAACTTCAGGTTTGTTCGTTTTTGTCGAATTTCTAGTCTAATTCGATTGGAACTGAGCCAATGAAATGTGGCTTTTAATTTCATGATAACATCGGGTTTGTTCATTTTTGGCAAATCGCTAGTCTAATTCGATTGGAATCGAGAAAATGAAAAGTGGGTGTTGATTTCATGATAACTTTGGATTTGTTCGTTTTTGGCGAATTACCCGTCTAGTTCGATTGGACTCGAGCCGATGAAATGTAGCTTTTGATTTCATGATAACTTCGGGTTTGGTTATTTTCAGCGAATTGCTAGTCTAATTCGATTTGAATTGAGCCAATGATAAATGGTTTTTGATTTCATGATAACTTCGGTTTTATTTGTTTTTGACGAATTGCTAGTCTAATTCGATTGGAATCGAGCCAGTGAAAAGTGGTTTTTTATTACGGGATAACTTCCGGTTTATTTGTTTTTGGCAAATTACTAGTCTTACTCGATTGGAATCGAGTCCATAAAAAGAGGTTTTTAATTTCATGATAACTTTAGATTTGTTCGATTTTGGCGAATTGCCAGTCTAATTCGATCGGACTCGAGCCAATGAAATATAGTTTTTAATTTCATGATAACTTCGAGTTTGTTCATTTTTGACGAATTATTAGTCTAATTCGAATGGAATCGAGCCAATGAAATGTGTCTTTTGATTTCATGATAACTTCACGTTTGTTCATTTTTTGTGAATTGCTAGTCTAATTTGATTGGATTCGAGCCAATGAAAAGTGCTTTTTGATTGCACCATAACTTCGGATTTGTTCGTTTTTGGCGAATTGCTAGTCTAATTCGATTAGAGTCAGGCCAATGAAATGTGGCTTTTGATTTCATGATAACTTCGGGTTTGTTAGTTTTTGGCAAATTGCTAGTCTAATTCGATCGGAATCGAGCCAATGAAATAGGGCTTTTGATTTCACGATAACTTTCGGTTTATTCGTTTTTGGCGAATTGCTAGTCGAATTCAATTGGAATCGAGCTAATGAAAAGTGAATTTTGATTCTAACTTTGGGCTTGTTCATTTTTTTGGAATTGCTAGTCTAATTCGATTGGAATCGTGCCAATAAAATGTGGTTTTTGATTTCCTGATAAATTAGGGTTTGTTCGTTTTTGGCGAATTGCTAGTCTAATTCGATTGGATTCGGACCAATGCAATGTGGCTTTTGATTTCACGATAAATTCGGGTTTGTTCCTTTTTGGTGAATTGCTAGTCGAATTCAATTTGATTCAAGCCAATGAAAAGTGGATTTTGATTTCATGATAACTTCGGGTTTGTTCATTTTTGGCTAATTACCAGTCTAATTCGATTAGAATCGAGCCAATGAAATGTGGCTTTTGATTTCACGATAACTTCGGGTTTGTTCATTTTTGGCGAATTGCAGGTCTAATTCGATTAGAATCAGGCTAATGAAATGTGGCTTTTGATTTCATGATAACTTTGGGTTTGTTCGGTTTTGTCGAATTACTAGTCTAATTCGATTAGAATCGAGCCAACGAAATGTGGCCTTTAATTTCATGATAACTTCGGGTTTGTTCTCTTTTGTCGAATCGCGAGTCTAATTTGATAGGAATCGAGCCTATGAAAAGTGGGTGTTGATTTCATAACAACTTCGGGTTTGTTCATTTTGGCGAATTACCAGTCTAATTCGATTGGAATCGAGCCAATGAAATGTGGCTTTTGATTTCATGATAACATGGGGTTCGTTCGTTTTTGTCGAATTGCTAGTCTAATTCGATTGGAATTGAGCCAATGAAATGTGGCTTTTAATTTCATGATAACTTCGGGTTTGTTCGTTTTCGGCGAATCGTTAGTCTAATTCAATTGAAATCGAGAAAATGAAAAGTGGGTGTTGATTTCATGATAACTTCGGATTTGTTCATTTTTGCCGAATTACCCGTCTATTTCGATTGGAATCGAGCCGATGAAATGTGGCTTTTGATTTCATGATAACTTCGAGTTTGGTTATTTTCGGCGCATTGCTAGTCTAATTCAATTGGAATCGAGCCAATGATAAATGGTTTTTGATTTCATGATAACTTCGGGTTTATTTGTTTTTGACGAATTGCTAGTCTAATTCGATGGGAATCGAGCTAGTGAAAAGTGGTTTTTTATTTCAGGATAACTTCCGGTTTATTTGTTTTTGTCAAATTGTTAGTCTTATTCGATTGGATTGAGCCATTAAAAAGAGGTTTTTGATTTCATGAAAACTTCAGATTTGTTCAATTTTGGAGAATTGCCAGTCTAATTCGATTGGAATCGAGCCAATGAAATGTGGCTTTTGATTTCATGATAACTTCGGGTTTGTTCATTTTTTGCGAATTGCTAGTCTAATTCGATTGGAATCGGACCAATGATATGTGGCTTTTGATTTCACTATAACTTCGGGTTTTTTCATTTTTGTCGAATTGCTAGTCTAATTCGATTGGAATCGAGCCAACGAAATGTGGTTTTTAATATCATGATAACTTCGGGCTTGTTCGTTTTTAGCGAATCACTAGTCTAATTCGATTGGAATCGAGCCAATGAAAGGTGGTTTTTGATTTCATGATAACTTCGGGTTTGATCATTTTTACCGAATTGCCAGTCTAATTCGATTGGACCCGAGCCAATGAAATGTAGTTTTTAATTTCATGATAACTTCGAGTTTTTTCATTTTTGGTGAATTACCAGTCTAATTCGAATGGAATCGAGCCAATGAATTGTGGCTTTTGATTTCATGATAACTTTCGGTTTGTTCATTTTTTGTGAATTGCTAGTCTAATTCGATTGGATTTAAGCCAATGAAAAGCAGTTTTTGATTGCATGATAACTTTGGATTTGTTCATTTTTGGCGAATTGCTAGTCTACTTCGATTGGAGTCAAGCCAATAACATGTTGCTTTTAATTTTATGATAACTTCGGGTTTGTTCATTTTTGACGAATCACTAGTCTAATTTGATTGGAATCGAGCCAATGAAAAGTAGTTTTTGATGTCATAATAACTTCGGGTTCGTTCATTTTTAGAGAATGGCTAGTCTAATTCGATTGGACCCGAGCCAATGAAATCTTTTGTTTAATTTCATCATAACTTCGAGTTTGTTCATTTTTGGCGAATTACCAGTCTAATACGAATGGAATCGAGCCAGTGAAATGTGGCTTTTGATTTCATGATAACTTCAAGTTTGTTCGTTTTTGGTGAATTGCGAGTCTGATTCGATTGAATTCGAGCCAATGAAAAGTGGTTTTTGATTGCATGATAACATCGGATTTGTTCACTTTTGGCGAATTGCTAGTCTAATTCGATTGGAATTGGGTCAATGAAATGTGGCTTTGATTTCATGATAACTTCAAGTTTGTTCGTTTTTGGCGAATTGCTAGTCGAATTCGATTGGAATCGAGCCAATGAAAAGTGGGTTTTGATTTCATGATAACTTCGAGTTTGTTCATTTTGGCGAAATGCTAGTTAAATTCAATTGGAATCGGGCCTATGAAATGTGGCTTTTGATTTCATGATAACTTCGGGTTTGTTCATTTTTGGCGAATTACTAGTCTAATTTGATTGGAATCGAGCCAACGAAATGTGGCTTTTGATTTCGTGATAACTTTGGATTTTTTCGTTTTTAGCAAATTGCTAGTCTGATTCAACTGGAATCGGGCCAATGAAATGTGGCTTTTGATTTCACGATAACTTCGGGTTTGTTCATTTTTGTCGATTTGCTAGTCTAATTCGATTGGAATCGAGCCAGTGAAATGTGGCTTTTAATTTCACGACAACTTCGGGTTTCTTCATTTTTGTCGAATTGCTAGGCTAATTCGATTGGAATCGAGCCAATGAAATGAGACTTTTAATTTCATGATAACTTCGGGTTTGTTCAATTTTGGCAAATCGCTAGTCTAATTCGATTGGAATCGAGCCAGTGAAAAGTGGGTGTTGATTTCATGATAACTTTGGGTTTGTTCATTTTTCGCGAATTTCCAGTCTAATTCATTTGGAATCGAGCCAATTAAATATGGCTTCTGATTTCATGACAACTTTGGGTTTGTTCATTTTTGGCGAATTCATAGTATAATTCGATTGGAATCGGGCCAATGAAAAGTTGGTTTTAATTTCATGATAACTTCCTGTTTGTTCGGTTTTAGCGAATTTCTAGTCTAATTTGATTGGACTCGAGCTAATGAAATGTTTTTTTTTTAGTTTCATGATGACTTCGAGTTTGTTCATTTTTTGAGAATTACCAGTCTAATTCGAATGGAATCGAGCCAATGAAATGTGGCTTTTGATTTCACGATAACTTCAGGTTAGTTCATTTTTAGTGAATTGCTAGTCTAATTCGATTAGATTCGAGCCAATGAAATGTGGATTTTGATTGCATGACAACTTTGGAATTGTTCGTTTTTGGCGAATTGCTAGTCTACTTCGATTGGAATCAAGCTAAGTGAATGTTGCTTTTGATTTCATGATAAGTTCGGGTTTTTTCATTTTTGGCGAATTACCAGTCTAATTCGATTGGAATCGAGCCAATGAAAAGTGATTTTTCATTTTATAATAACAGAGGGTTTTTTCATTTTTGGCGAATTACCAGTCTAATTCGATTGGAATCGAGCCAATGAAATGTGGCTCTGATTTCGTGATAGCTTCGGGTTTGTTCTTTTCTGGGGAATTACTAGTCTAATTCGATTGGAATTGAGCCAATAAAAAGTGGGTTTTGATTTCATTATAACTTAACTTCGAGTTTGTTCGGTTTTAGCGAATTGCTAGTCTAATTCGATTGGAATCGGGGCAATGAAATGTGGCTTTTGATTTCATGATAACTTCGAGTTTTTATCGATTTTGGCGAATTGTCAGTCTAATTCGAATGAAATCGAGCCAATGAAATGTGGCTTTTGATTTCACGATAACTTCAAGTTTGTTCATTTTTGGTGAATTGCTAGTCTGATTCGATTGGATTCGAGCCAATGAAAAGTGGTCTTTGATTGAATGATAACTTCGGATTTGTTCGTTTTTGGCGAATCGCTAGTCCAATTTGATTGGAATCGAGCCAATGAAAAGTGGTTTTTGATTTCATGATACCTTCGGGTTTGTTCATTTTTAGAGAATCGCTGGTCCAATTCAATTGGAATCGGGCCAATAAAATGTGGCTTTTGATTTCATGACAACTTCGGGTTTGTTCGTTTTTGGCGAATCGCGAGTCTAATTCGATTGGAATCGAGCCAATGAAAAGTGGGTGTTGATTTCAGGATAACTTCGGGTTTGTTCATTTTTGGCGAATTACCAGTCTAATTCGATTGGAATAGAGCCAATGAAATGTGGGTTTTGATTTCATGATAACTTCGGGTTTGTTCATTTATGGGAAATT
The DNA here is from genome assembly GCF_002742605.1 of Olea europaea var. sylvestris. Classification (NCBI taxonomy): domain Eukaryota; kingdom Viridiplantae; phylum Streptophyta; class Magnoliopsida; order Lamiales; family Oleaceae; genus Olea; species Olea europaea. The sequence goes on from NC_036249.1 coordinate 27,874,154, forward strand.
GCTAGTCTAATTCGATTGGAATTGGGCCAATGAAATGTGGCTTTTGATTTCACGATGACTTCAGGTTTGTTTGTTTTTGTCGAATCGTCAGTCAAATTCGATTGGAATCGAGCAAATGAAATGTGGCTTTTAATTTCATGATAACTTCGGGTTCGTTTGTTTTTGGCGAATCGCTAGTCTTATTCGATTGGAATCGGGCCAATGAAATGTGGCTTTTGATTTCACAATAACTTCGGGTTTGTTCGTTTTTGTCGAATTGCTAGTCTAATTCGATTGGAATCGAGCCAACGAAAAGAGACTTTTAGTTTCATGATAACTTCGAGTTTGTTCATTTTTTACGAATCACTAGTCTAATTTGATTTGAATCGACCCAATGAAAAGTGGATCCTGATTTCATGATAACTTCGGGTTTGTTCATTTTTGGCGAATTGCTAGTCTAATTCGATTCGAATCGTGCCAATGAAATGTGGCTTTTGATTTCATGATAACTTCGGGTTTGTTCTTTTTTTGGCGAATCGCTATTCTAATTCGATTGGAATCGAGCCAATAAAAAGTGGGTGTTGATTTCATGATAACTTCGGGTTTGTTCATTTTTGTTCAATTGCCAGTCTAATTCGTTTGGAATCGAGCCAATGAAATGTAGCTTTTGATTTCATGATAACTTTGGGTTTATTAGTTTTTGGCAAATTGCTAGTCTAATTCGATTGGAATCGCGCCAATGAAATGTGGCTTTTGATTTCACGATAACTTCGGGTTTGTTCATTTTTGTCGAATTGCTGGTCTAATTCGATTGGAATCGAGCCAATGAAATGTGGCTTTTAATTTCTTGAATACTTTGGCTTTTTTCGTTTTTGGCGAATCGCTAGTCTAATTCGATTCGAATCGAGCCAATGAAAAGTGGGTGTTGATTTCATGATAACTTCGGGTTTGTTAGTTTTCGGCGAATTACCAGTCTAATTCGATTGGAATCGAGCCAATGAAATGTGGCTTTTGATTTCACGATAACATCAGGTTTGTTCATTTTTGCCGAATTGTTAGTCAAATTCGATTGGAATCAAACCAATGAAAAGTGGGTGTTGATTTCATGATAAGTTCGGGTTTTTTCATTTTTGGCGAATTACCAGTCTAATTCGATTGGAATCGAGCCAATGAAATGTGGCTCTGATTTCGTGATAGCTTCGGGTTTGTTCTTTTTTGGGGAATTACTAGTCTAATTCGATTGGAATCGGGCCATTGAAATGTAGCATTCGATTTCATGATAACTACGGGTTTCTTCATTTTTGTCGAATTGCTAGTCTAATTCGATTGGAATCGAGCCAACGAAATGTCTCTTTCAATTTCATGATAAATTCGAGTTTGTTCATTTTTGGCGAATCGCTAGTCTAATTTGATTGGAATCGAGCCAATGAAAAGTTATTTTTGATTTCATGAGAACTTCGGGTTTATTCGTTTTTCGAAAATTGCTAGTCTAATTAGATTGGACTCGTGCCAATGAAATCTTTTGTTTAATTTCATGATAACTTCGAGTTTGTTCATTTTTGGCGAATTACCAGTCTAATTCAAATGGAATCGAGCCAATGAAATGTGGCTTTTGATTTCACGATAACTTCAAGTTTGTTCATTTTTGGTGAATTGCTAGTCTGATTCGATTGGATTCTAGCCAATGAATAGTGGTCTTTGATTGCATGATAACTTCGGATTTGTTCGTTTTTGTCTAATTTGATTGGAATCGAGCCAATGAAAAGTCGTTTTTCATTTCATGATAACTTCGGGTTCGATCGTTTTTAGAGAATCGCTGGTCTAATTCAATTGGAATCGGGCCAATGAAATGTGGCTTTTGATTTCATGATAACTTAAGGTTTGTTCATTTTTGGCGAATCGCTAGTCTAATTCGATTGGAATCGATCCAATGGAAAGTGGGTGTTGATTTCAGAATAACTTCGAGTTTGTTCGTTTTTGGCGAATTACCAGTCTAATTCGATTGGAATCGAGCCAATGAAATGTGGGCTTTGATTTCATAGTAACTTCGGGTTTGTTCATTTATGGTGAATTACTAGACTAATTCGATTGGAATCGGGCCAACGAAATGTGGCTTTTGTCTTCACGATGACTTCGGGTTTGTTCGTTTTTGTCGAATCGCTAGTCTAATTCGATTGGAATCGAGCTAATGAAATGTGGCTTTTAATTTCATGATAACTTTGGGTTCGTTTGTTTTTGGTGAATCGCTAGTCTAATTCGATTGGAATTGGGGCAATGAAATGTGGCTTTTGATTTCACAATAACTTCGGGTTTGTTCGTTTTTTGTCGAATTGCTAGTCTGATTCGATTGGAATCGAGCCAATGAAATGAGGCTTTTAATTTCATGATAACTTTGAGTTTGTTCATTTTTAGAGAATCGCTAGTCTAATTTGATTTGAATCGAGCCAATGAAAAGTGGGTCTTGATTTCATGATAACTTCGGGTTTGCTCATTTTTGGCGAATTGCTAGTCTAATTTGATTCGAATCGGGCCAATGAAATGTGGCTTTTGATTTCATGATAACTTCGGGTTTGTTTGTTTTTGGCGAATCGCTATTCTAATTCGATTGGAATCGAGTCAATCAAAAGTGGGTGTTGATTTCATGATAACTTCGGGTTTGTTCATTTTTGGCGAACAAATTGCCAGTCTAATTCGATTCGAATCGGGCCAATGGAATGTGGCTTTTGATTTCACGATAACTTCGGGTTTGTTCGTTTTTGTCAAATTGCTAATCTAATTCGATAGGAATCGAGCCAATGAAATGTGGTTTTTGATTTCACGATGACTTTGGGTTTGTTTGTTTTTGTCGAATCACGAGTCTAATTCGATTGGAATCGAGCTAATGAAATGTGGCTTTTAATTTCATGATAACTTCGGGTTCGTTTGTTTTTAGCGAATCGCTAGTCTAATTCTATTGGAATTGGGCCAATGAAATGTTGCTTTTGATTTCTTGATAACTTCGGTTTAATTCATTTTTGGCGAATCCTAGTCTAACTGTATTGGAATCAGGCCAATGAAATGTGGGTTTTAATTTCATGATAACTTCAGGTTTGTTCGTTTTTTGGGAATTGCTAGTCCAATTCGATTGGAATCGGGCCAATGAAATGTGGATTTTGATTTCATGATAACTTCAGGTTTGTTCGTTTTTGGCAAATTGCTAGTCTGATTCGATTGGAACTGGGCCAATGAAATGTGGCTTTTGATTCTATGATAACTTTCGATTTTGATCGATTTTGGCGAATTGTTAGTCTAATTCGATTGGAATCGAGCCAATGAAATGCGTCTTTTAATTTCATGATAACTTCATGTTTGTTTGTTTTTGGCGAATCACTAGTCTAATTCGATTGGAATCGAGCTAATGAAATGTGGGTGCTGATTTCATGATAACTTCGGGTTTGTTCGTTTTTGGTGAATTACCAGTCTAATTCGATTGGAATCGGGCCAATGAAATGAGGCTTTTGATTTCATGATAACTTCGGGTTAATTCATTTTTGGCGAATTCCTAGTGTAACTGGATTGGAATCGAGCTAATGAAAAGTCGTGTTTGATTTCATGATAACTTCGGGTTTGTTGTTTTAGAGAATCGCTAGTCTAATTAAATTGGAATCGGGCCAATGAAATGCGGCTTTTGATTTTATGATAACTTCGGGTTTGTTTGTTTTTGGCGAATCGCTAGTCTAATTCTATTGGAATCGAGCCAATGAAAAGTGGGTGTTGATTTCATGATAAGTTCGGGTTTGTTCGTTTTTTGGCGAATTACCACTCCAATTCGATTGGAATCGAGCCAATGAAATGTGGCTTTTGATTTCAAGATAATTTGCGGGCTTGTTCATTTTTGGCGAATTGCTAGTCTAATTCGATTGGAATCGGGCCATGAAATGTTGCTTTTGATTTCATGATAACTAAGGGTTTCTTCATTTTTGACGAATTACTAGTCTAATTCGATTGGAATCGAGCCAACGAAATGTCGCTTTTAATTTCATGATAAATTCGAGTTTGTTCATTTTTGGCGAATCGCTAGTCTAATTTGATTGGAATTGAGCCAATGAAAAGTTGTTTTTGATTTCATGATAACTTCGTGTTTATTCGTTTTTAGAAAATTGCTAGTCTAATTCGATTGGACTCGAGCCAATGAAATCTTTTGTTTAATTTCATGATAACGTCGAGTTTGTTCATTTTTGGTGAGTTACCAGTCTAATTCGAATGGAATCGAGCCAATGAGATGTGGCTTTTGATTTCACGATAACTTCAAGTTTGTTCGTTTTTGGTGAATTGCTAGTCTGATTCGATTGGATTCGAGCCAATGAAAAGTGGGCTTTGATTGCATGATAACTTTGGATTTGTTCGTTTTTGTCTAATTTGATTGGAATCGAGCCAATGAAAAGTCATTTTTGATTTCATGATAACTTCGGGTTCGATCGTTTTTAGAGAATCGCTGGTCTAATTCAATTGGAATCGGGCCAATGAAATGTGGCTTTTGATTTCACGATAACTTCGGGTTTGTTCGTTTTTGTCGAATTGCTAGTCTAATTCGATTGGAATCGAGCCAATGAAATGTGGGTGTTGATTTCATGATAACTAAGGCTTTGTTCATTTTTGGCGAACAAATTACCATTCTAATTCGATTGGAATCAGGCCAATGGAATGTGGCTTTTGATTTCACGATAACTTCGGGTTTGTTCATTTTTGTCGAATTGCTAGTCTAATTCGATTGGAATTGAGCCGATGAAATGTGGTTTTTGATTTCACGATGACTTCGGGTTTGTTCATTTTTGTCGAATCACGAGTCTAATTCGATTGGAATCGAGCTAATGAAATGTGGCTTTTAATTTCATGATAACTTTGGGTTCGTTTATTTTTGGCGAATCGCTAGTCTAATTCGATTGGAATCGGGGCAATGAAATGTGGCTTTTGATTTCACAATATCTTCGGGTTTGTTCGTTTTTGTCGAATTGCTAGTCTGATTCGATTGTAATCGAGCCAATGAAATGAGGCTTTTAATTTCATGATAACTTCGAGTTTGTTTATTTTTAGCGAATCGCTAGTCTAATTTGATTTGAATCGAGCCACTGAAAAGTGGGTCTTGATTTCTTGATAACTTCGGGTTTGCTCATTTTTGGCGAATTGCTAGTCTAATTCTATTCGAATCGGGCCAATGAAATGTGGCTTTTGATTTCATGATAACTTCGGGTTTGTTCGTTTTTGGCGAATCGCTAGTCTAATTCGATTGGAATCAAGCCAATCAAAAGTGGGTGTTGATTTCATGATAACTTCGGGTTTGTTCATTTTTGGCGAACAAATTGCCATTCTAATTCGATTGGAATCGGGCCAATGGAATGTGGCTTTTGATTTCACGATAACTTCGTGTTTGTTCATTTTTGTCGAATTGCTGGTCTAATTCGATTGGAATCGAGCCAATGAAATGTGGCTTTTGATTTCACGATGACTTCAGGTTTGTTCGTTTTTGACGAATCACGAGTCTAATTCGATTGGAATCGAGCTAATGAAATGTGGGTTTTAATTTCATGATAACTTCGGGTTCGTTTGTTTTTGGCGAATAGCTAGTCTAATTCGATTGGAATCGGGGCAATGAAATGTGGCTTTTGATTTCACAATATCTTCGGGTTTGTTCGTTTTTGTCTAATTGCTAGTCTGATTCGATTGGAATCGAGCCAATGAATTGAGGCTTTTAATTTCATGATAACTTCGAGTTTGTTTATTTTTAGCAAATCGCTAGTCTAATTTGATTTGAATCAAGCCAATGAAAAGTGGGTCTTGATTTCATGATAACTTCGGGTTTGCTCATTTTTGGCGAATTGCTAGTCTAATTCGATTCGAATCGGGCCAATGAAATGTGGCTTTTGATTTCATGATAACTTCGGGTTTGTTCATTTTTGGCGAATCGCTATTCTAATTCGATTGGAATCGAGCCAATCAAAAGTGGGTGTTGATTTCATGATAACTTCGGCTTTGTCCATTTTTGGCGAACAAATTGCCATTCTAATTCGATTGGAATCAGGCCAATGGAATGTGGCTTTTGATTTCACGATAACTTCGGGTTTGTTCGTTTTTGTCGAATTGCTAGTCTAATTCGATTGGAATCGAGCCAATGAAATGTGGGTGTTGATTTCATGATAACTTCGGCTTTGTTCGTTTTTGGTGAACAAATTGCCATTCTAATTCGATTGGAATCAGGCCAATGCAATGTGGCTTTTGATTTCACGATAACTTCGGGTTTGTTCGTTTTTGTCGAATTGCTAGTCTAATTCGATTGGAATTGAGCCAATGAAATGTGGTTTTTGATTTCACGATGACTTCGGGTTTGTTCGTTTTTGTCGAATCACGAGTCTAATTCGATTGGAATCGAGCTAACGAAATGTGGCTTTTAATTTCATGATAACTTCGAGTTCGTTTGTTTTTGGCGAATCGCTAGTCTAATTCGATTGGAATCGAGGCAATGAAATGTGGCTTTTGATTTCACAATAACTTCGGGTTTGTTCGTTTTTGTCGAATTGCTAGTCTGATTCGATTGGAATCGAGCCAATGAAATGAGACTTTTAATTTCATGATAACTTCGAGTTTGTTTATTTTTAGCGAATCGCTAGTCTAATTTGATTTGAATCGAGCCAATGAAAAGTGGGTCTTGATTTCATGATAACTTCGGGTTTGCTCATTTTTGGCGAATTGCTAGTCTAATTCGATTCGAATCGAGCCAATGAAATGTGGCTTTTGATTTCATGATAACTTCGGGTTTGTTCGTTTTTGGCGAATCGCTATTCTAATTCGATTGGAATCGAGCCAATCAAAAGTGGGTGTTGATTTCATGATAACTTCGGGTTTGTTCATTTTTGGCGAACAAATTGCCATTCTAATTCGATTGGAATCGGGCCAATGGAATGTGGCTTTTGATTTCACAATAACTTCGGGTTTGTTCATTTTTGTCGAATTGCTGGTCTAATTCGATTGGAATCGAGCCAATGAAATGTGGCTTTTGATTTCACGATGACTTCGGGTTTGTTCATTTTTGTCGAATCACGAGTCTAATTTGATTGGAATCGAGCTAATGAAATGTGGCTTTTAATTTCATGATAACTTCGGGTTCGTTTTTTTTTGGCGAATCGCTAGTCTAATTTGATTGGAATTGGGCCAATGAAATGTGGCTTTTGATTTCATGATAACTTCAGTTTAATTAATTTTTGGCGAATCCTAGTCTAACTGGATTGGAATCGGGCCAATGAAAAGTGGTTTTTAATTTCATGATAACTTCAGGTTTGTTCATTTTTAGGAAATTGCTAGTCCAATTCGATTGGAATCGGGCCAATGAAATGCGGATTTTGATTTCATGATAACTTCAGGTTTCTTCGTTTTTGCAAATTGCTAGTCTGATTCGATTGGAATTGGTCCAATGAAATGTGGCTTTTGATTCTATGATAACTTTCAGTTTTGATCGATTTTGGCGAATTATTAGTCTAATTCGATCGGAATCGAGCCAATGAAATGTGTCTTTTAATTTCATGATAACTTCATGTTTGTTTGTTTTTGGCGAATCACTAGTCTAATTCGATTGGAATCGAGCCAATGAAATGTGGGTGCTGATTTCATGATAACTTTGGGTTTGTTCGTTTTTGGAGAATTACCAGTCTAATTCGATTGGAATCGGGCCAATGAAATGAGGCTTTTGATTTCATGATAACTTTGGGTTAATTCATTTTTGGCGAATTCCTAGTGTAACTGGATTGAATCGGGCAAATGAAAAGTGGGTTTCAATTTCATGATAACTTGAGGTTTGTTTGTTTTTAGGGAATTGCTAGTCTAATTCGATTGTAATCGGGCCAATGAAATGTGGCTTTTGATTTCACGATAACTTTGGGTTTGTGCATTTTTGTCCAATTGCTAGTCTAATTCAATTGGAATCGAGCCAACGAAATGTAGCTTTTAATTTCATGATAACTTCGGATTTGTTTGTTTTTGGCGAATCGCTCATCTAATTTGATTGGAATCGAGCCAATGAAAAGTGGTTTTTGATTTCATGATAACTTCGGGTTTGTTATTTTAGAGAATTACTAGTCTAATTAAATTGGAATCGGGCCAATGAAATGCAGCTTTTAATTTTATGATAACTTCGGGTTTGTTTGTTTTTGGCGAATCGCTAGTCTAATTCGATTGGAATCGAGCCAATAAAAAGTGGGTGTTGATTTCATGATAAGTTCGGGTTTGTTCGTTTTTGGCGAATTACCACTCTAATTCGATTGGAATCGAGCCAATGAAATGTGGTTTTTGATTTCATGATAATTTCGGGCTTGTTCATTTTTGGCGAATTGCTAGTCTAATTCGATTGGAATCGGGCCAATGAAATGTTGCTTTTGATTTCATGATAACTAAGGGTTTCTGCGTTTTTGTCGAATTGCTAGTCTAATTCGATTGGAATCGAGCCAACGAAATGTCGCCTTTAATTTCATGATAAATTCGAGTTTGTTCATTTTTGGCGAATTCCTAGTCTAATTTGATTGGAATCGAGCCAATGAAAGTTGTTTTTGATTTCATGATAACTTCGTGTTTATTCGTTTTTAGAAAATTGCTAGTCTAATTCGATTGGACTCGAGCCAATGAAATCTTTTGTTTAATTTCATGATAACTTCGAGTTTGTTCATTTTTGGCGAATTACCAGTCTAATTCGAATGGAATCGAGCCAATGAAATGTGGCTTTTGATTTCACGATAACTTCAAGTTTGTTCATTTTTGGTGAATTGCTAGTCTGATTTGATTGGATTCGAGCCAGTGAAAAGTGGTCTTTGATTGCATGATAGCTTCGGATTTGTTCATTTTTAGCGAATCGCTAGTCTAATTTGGTTGGAATCGAGCCAATGAAAAGTGGGTGTTGATTTCATGATAACTTTGGGTTTGTTCATTTTTGGCGAATCGCTATTCTAATTCGATTAGAATCGAGCCAATAAAAAGTGGGTGTTGATTTCATGATAACTTCGGGTTTGTTCATTTTTAGCGAATTACCAGTCTAATTCGTTTGGAATCAAGCCAATGAAATGTGGCTTTTGATTTCATGATAACTTTGGGTTTGTTCATTTTTGGCAAATTGCTAGTCTAATTCGATTGGAATCGTACTAATGAAATGTGGCTTTTGATTTCACGATAACTTCGGGTTTGTTCATTTTTGTCGAATTGCTGGTCTAATTCGATTGGAATCGAGCCAATGAAATGTGGCTTTTGATTTCAGGATGACTTCGGGGTTGGTCGTTTTTGTCCAATAACGGGTCTAATTCTATTGGAATCGAGCTAATGAAATGTGGCTTTTAATTTCATGTTAACTTCGGGCTCGTTTGTTTTTGGCTAATCGCTAGTCTAATTCTATTGGAATCGGGCCAATGAAATGTGGCTATTGATTTCATGATAACTTTGGGTTAATTCATTTTTGGCGAATTCCTAGTCTAACTGGGTTGGAATCGGGCCATTGAAAAGTGGGTTTTAATTTCATGATAACTTTAGATTTGTTCGTTTTTAGGGAATTGCTAGTCTAATTCGATTGGAATCGGGCCAATGAAATGTGGATTTTGATTTCATGATAACTTCAGGTTTGTCCGTTTTTAGCGAATTGCTAGTCTGATTCGATTGGAATTAGGCCAATGAAATGTGGCTTTTGATTCTATGATAACTTTCGATTTTGGCGAATTGTCTGTCTAATTCGATTGGAATTGAGCCAATGAAATGCGGCTTTTAATTTCTTGATAACTTCATGTTTGTTCGTTTTTGGCAAATCGCTAGTCTAATTCGATTGGAATCGAGCCAATGAAATGTGGGTGCTGATTTCATGATAACTTCGGGTTTGTTTGTTTCTGGCGAATTACCAGTCTAATTCGATTGGAATCAAGCCAATGAAATGTTGCTTTTGATTTCACGATAACTTCAGGTTTGTTCATTTTTGGCAATTTGCTAGTCTAATTCGATTGGAATCGGGCCAATGAAATGTGGCTTTTGATTTCATGATAACTTCAGGTTTGTTAGTTTTTGGCGAATTGCTAATCTAGTTCGATTGGAATCAGGCCAATGAAATGTGGCTTTTGATTTCATGATAACTTCGGGTTTGTTTGTTTTTGGCGAATTGTTAGTTTAATTTGATTGGAATCGAGCCAATGAAAAGTGGGTTTTGATTTCATGAGATCTTCGGGTTTGTTCGATTTTTGGAAATTGCCAGTCTAATTCGATTGGAATCGAGCCAATGAAATGTGGCTTTTAATTTCATGATAACTTCGCCTTTGTTCATTTTTGGCTAACCGCTAGTCTAATTCGATTGGAATTGAGCCAATGAAAAGTGGGTGTTCATTTCTTGATAACTTCGGGTTTGTTCGTTTTTTGGCGATTTACCAATCTAATTCGATTGGAATCGAGCCAATGAAGTGTGGTTTTGATTTCATGATAACTTTGGGTTTGTTTATTTTAGGCAAATTGCTAGTCTAATTCTATTGGAATCGGGCCAATGAAATGTGGCTTTTGATTTCACGATAACTTCGGGTTTCTTCATTTTCATCGAATTGCTAGCCTAATTCGATTGGAATCGAGCCAACGAAATGTCACTTTTAATTTCATGATAACTTCTGATTTGTTCGTTTTTTGCAGTTGCTAGTCTAATTTAATTGGAATCAAGCCAATGAAATGTGGTTTTTGATTTCATGATAACTTCGGGTTTGTTCGTTTTTAGAGAATTGCTAGTCTAATTCGATTGGACTCGAGCCAATGAAATCATTTTTTTAATTTCTTGATAACTTCGAGTTTGTTTATTTTTGGCGAATTACCAGTCTAATTCGAATGGAATCGAGCCAATGAAATGTGGCTTTTGATTTCATGATAACTTCAGGTTTTGTTCATTTTTGGTGAATTGCGAGTCTGATTCGATTGGATTTGAGCCAATGAAAAGGGGTTTTTGATGGCATGATAACTTTGGATTTGTTCGTTTTTGGCAAATTGCTAGTCTACTTCGATTGTAATTGGTTCAATAAAATATTTCTTTTAATTTCATGATAAATTCGGGTTTGTTCATTTTTGGCAAACTGGTAGTCTAATTCGATTGGAATCGGGCCAATGAAATGTGGCTTTGATTTCCTGATAACTTCGGGTTTGTTCGTTTTTGGCGCTAATCGAATTCGATTGGAATCGAGCCAATGAAAAGTGGGTTTTAATTTCATGATAACTTCGAGTTTGTTCTTTTTGGTGAATTGCTAGTCTAATTCGATTGGAATCGGGCCAAAAAAATATTGCTTTCGATTTCATGATAACTTCGGGTTTGTTCATTTTTGGCGAATTGCTAGTCTAATTCGATTGGAATCGGGCCAATAAAAAGTGGTTTTTGATTTCATGATAACTACAAGTTTGTTCGTTTTTAGAGAATTGCTGGTCTAATTTGATTGGACTCGAGCCAATGAAATCTTTCTTTTAATTTCATGATAACTTCGAGTATGTTCATTTTGGGCGAATTACCAGTCTAATTCGAATGGAATCTAGCCAACGAAATGTGGATTTTGATTTCAGGATAACTTCAAGTTTGTTTATTTTTGGTGAATTTCTAGTCTGATTCGATTGGATTCGAGCCAATGAAAAGTGGTTTTTGATTGCATGATTACTTAGGATTTGTTCAGTTTTGGCGAATTGCTAGTTTACTTCGATTGGAATTGGGCCAATAAAATATTGGTTTTGATTTCACAATAACTCCGGGTTAGTCTACTTCGATTGGAATTGGGCCAATAAAATATTGGTTTTGATTTCATGATAACTTTGGGTTTATTCGTTTTTGGCGAATTGCTAGTCTAATTTGATTGGAATCGCGGCAATGAAATGTGGCTTTTGATTTCATGATAACTTCGGGTTTTGATCGATTTTGCTGAATTGTCAGTCTAATTCGATTGGAATCGAGCCAATGAAATGTGGCTTTTGATTTCATGATAACTTTGGATTTGTTCATTTTTGACAAATTGCTAGTCTAATTCGATTGGAATCGGGCCAATGAAATGTGGCTTTTGATTTCATGATAACTTCGGGTTTGTTCATTTTTGTCCAATTGCTATTCTAATTCGATTGGAATCGAGCCAAAGAAATGTAGCTTTTAATTTCATTATAACTTCGGGTTTGTTCGTTTTGAGCGAATCGCTAGTCTAATTTGATTGGAATCGAGCCAATGAAAAGTGGTTTTTGATTTCATGATAACTTCGGGTTTGTTCGTTTCTAGAGAATCGCTGGTCTAATTCAATTGGAATTGGGCCAATGAAATGTGGCTTTTGATTTCATGATAACTTCAGGTTTGTTCGTTTTTGGCGAATCGCTAGTCTAATCCGATTGGAATCGAGCCAATGAAAAGTGGGTGTTGATTTCATGATAATTTCGGGTTTGTTCATTTTTGGCGAATTACCAGTCTAATTTGATTGGAATCGAGCCAATGAAATGTGGCTTTTGATTTCATGATAATTTCGGGCTTGTTCATTTTTGGCGAATTTCTAGTCTAATTCGATTGGAATTGGGCCAATGAAATGTGGCATTTAATTTCATGATAACTACGGGTTTCTTCATTTTTGTCGAATTGCTAGTCTAATTCGATTGGAATGGAGCCAACGAAATGTCGCTTTTAATTTCATGATAAATTCGAGTTTGTTCATTTTTTGCGAATCGCTAGTCTAATTTGATTGGAATCGAGCCAATGAAAAGTTGTTTTTGATTTCATGATAACTTCGGGTTTATTCGTTTTTAGAAAATTGCTAGTCTAATTCGATTGGACTCGAGCCAATGAAATCTTTTGTTTAATTTCATGATAACTTCGAGTTTGTTCATTTTTTGGCGAATTACCAGTCTAATTCGAATGGAATCGAGCCAATGAAATGTGGATTTTGATTTCACGGTAACTTCAAGTTTGTTCGTTTTTGGTGAATTACTATTCTGATTCGATTGGATTCGAGCCAATGAAAAGTGGTCTTATTTTTAATGATAACTTCGGATTTGTTCGTTTTTGGCGAATCGCGAGTCTAATTTGATTGGAATCGAACCAATGAAAAGTGGTTTTTGATTTCATGATAACTTCGGGTTTGTTCGTGTTTAGAGAATCGCTGGTCTAATTCAATTGGAATCGGGCCAGTGAAATGTGGGTTTTGATTTCATGATAACTTCGGGTTTGTTCGTTTTTGGCGAATCGCGAGTCTAATTTGATTGGAATCAAGCCAATGAAAAGTGGGTTTTGATTTCAGGATAACTTTGGGTTTGTTCGTTTTTGGTGAATTACCAGTCTAATTCGATTGGAATTGAGCCAATGAAATGTGGGTTTTGATTTCATGATAACTTCGGGTTTGTTCATTTATGGGGAATTGCTAGTCTAATTCGATTGGAATCAGGCCAATGAAATGTGGCTATTGATTTCACGATGACTTCGGGTTTGTTTGTTTTTGTCAAATCGTCAGTCTAACTCGATTGGAATCGAGCAAATGAAATGTGGCTTTTAATTTCTTGATAACTTCAGGTTCGTTTGTTTTTGGCGAATCGCTAGTCTCATTCGATTGGAATCGGGCCAATGAAATGTGGCTTTTGATTTCACAATAACTTCGGGTTTGTTCGTTTTTGTCGAATTGCTAGTCTAATTCGATTGGAATCGAGCCAATGAAATGAGACTTTTAGTTTCATGATAACTTCGAGTTTGTTCATTTTTGACGAATCACTAGTCTAATTTGATTTGAATCGAGCCAATGAAAAGTGGGTCTTGATTTCATGATAACTTCGGGTTTGTTCATTTTTGGCGAATTGCTAGTCTAATTCGATTCGAATCGGGCCAATGAAATGTGGCTTTTGATTTCATGATAACTTCGGGTTTGTTCGTTTCTGGCGAATCGCTATTCTAATTCGATTGGAATCGAGCCAATAAAAGTGGGTGTTGATTTCATGATAACTTTGGGTTTGTTCATTTTTGGCGAATTACCAGTCTAATTCGTTTGGAATCGAGCCAATGAAATGTGGCTTTTGATTTCATGATAACTTTGGGTTTGTTCATTTTTGGCAAATTGCTAGTCTAATTCGATTGGAATCGAGCCAATAAAAGTGGGTGTTGATTTCATGATAACTTTGGGTTTGTTCATTTTTGGCGAATTACCAGTCTAATTCGTTTGGAATCGAGCCAATGAAATGTGGCTTTTGATTTCACGATAACTTCGGGTTTGTTCGTTTTTGTCGAATTGCTGGTCTAATTCGATTGGAATCGAGCCAATGAAATGTGGCTTTTAATTTCATGATAACTTCGGCTTTGTTCGTTTTTGGCGAATCGCTAGTCTAATTCGATTGGAATCAAGCCAATGAAAAGTGGGTGTTGATTTCATGATAACTTCAAATTTGTTAGTTTTTGGTGAATTACCAGTCTAATTTGATTGGAATCGAGCCAATGAAATGTGGCCTTTGATTTTATGATAACTTCGAGTTGATTCATTTTTCGCGAATTCCTAGTCTAACTGGATTAGAATCGGGCCAATGAAAATGATGCGAACCCGTAGCAATGGAAACTACGAAACCCACAACTAGATTGATGCGGAAACCAAGAACGCCAATACTAATCCGGTTTTGGATCTTAAGCCCCAATAATCGAACCACGAAACCTTAGATTAGCAAAGAATCAAAAACCCCTTGATTACAATCAATGAAACCCACAATCCGACGTCAAGAACGCCACAAGAAATCGATTCTTGATAAGTTCTAAGTTTGTCCAATGAAGAACAATTGATTGAAAGGAAATTTCTCTCTCTATATTAATCTCAGCCAAAGTTTTTTTACATAATGAAAAGAGTTTCCTATTTATACTATGGCATAAAAAACGTCCAAATTAATCAAAATATGGTAATATTTTGATTTCACAAAAGTTCTACCAACATTAGAAGATTCGGCAAAAAATTTAAAAAAAAATCACTCCTCCCAGCCACATGTAGTTTCGGTGGCCTTCTGTGCGGCCGCATAGGCCGTTGAGCCTGCGGTCGCATAGACCAACTCCGTGCCACCTTCGTCCGCTTTTATCTCGTTGATCCAAGTTCCTTCGGCCTTCGACCCCAACATGAAACTTGTTCCATTGGACCTCCTGAACATTGTTTCATCGATCGTTTGCTTGACAAGCAATCCCATCGCTTCTTTCACTCGCTTCGTCCTCGATCGTGTCATCGGTCCGCCTTCGACTATCAATGGATCCTTTCCGTAACTCGTCGCTTGACTCGCTTCGGTTGTGGACGTGCCTTGATTCATATCATCCCCTCCCTCTTCGAAAGGATTCGTCCTCGAATCTAAACCTGCATCGAAAAGAGATAGATCAGCAACATTAAAAGTAGCTAAAACATTATACTCACCTGGTAAGTCCACTTTGTAGGCATTGTCGTTGATCCGCTCGATGACTTGAAACGGTCCATCGCCTCTTGGTTGCAGCTTTGACTTCCTCTATTTTGGAAAATGCTCCTTTCTGAAATGCACCCAGACCCAATCTCCAAGTTCAAATGTAACGCGTCTCCTTCCTTTGTTTGCTTTTGATGCAACCAACTTTCCTTTCTCTTCGATCTGCATCCTGACCCTTTCATGGAGTGCTTTCACCATCTCTGCCTTGCGTTTCCCATCCAATCTACCTCGTTCATGCACAGGTAAAGGTATTAAATCCATAGGTGTTAGTGTATTAAAACAATAAACAATCTTAGAAGGAGAAAATGAAGTAGTAGAATGTATGGCTCGATTATATGCAAACTCTATGAATAGTAAACACTCTTCCCATGATTTCAAATTTTTATTGATCATTGTCCTAAGCAATTGTGTCATAGTTCGATTTACCACCTCAGTTTGACCATCTGTTTGTGGGTGACAAGTTGTAGAAAACAATAACTTAGTTCCTAACTTACTCCACAAAACACGCCAAAAATGACTCAAAAATTTCACATCTCTATTTGACACTATACTCTTAGGTACTCCATGTAAACGTACTATTTCCTTAAAGAACAAGTCCGCAATATTAGTAGCATCGTCAGTTTTATGACATGGTATAAAGTGCGCCATCTTACTAAACCTATCGACCACTACAAATATTGAATCCCTACCCCTCTTTGTCCTAGGCAAACCTAACAAAAAATCCATAGATATGTCTACCCATGGTTCACTAGGCACAGGCAAAGGAGTATAGAATCCATGAGGTTGAACCTTAGACTTAGCCTTTTTACAAGTTATGCACTTTCCACATAGTTGCTCTACGTCATGTCGCATTCTAGGCCAATAAAAATGTTCTCCTAACATGTCTAAAGTCTTTTGAACCCCAAAGTGTCCCATTAAACCACCCCCATGTGCTTCCCTTACCAATAATTCACGCAAAGAACAATTAGAAATGCACAACTTATTTTCCATAAACATATATCCTTCATGCCTATAGAAATTATCAAATGCACATTTGTCACATGAAGAATATATATCAGAAAAATCACTATCAGTTTCATACATGCTTTTAATATGCTCAAAACCAAGTAATCTAGTACTTAATGAATTTAAAAGCACGTACCTTCGAGACAATGCATCAGCAACTATGTTTTCATTACCTTGTTTGTACTTGATGACGTATGGAAAAGTCTCAATAAACTCCATCCATCTCGCATGTCTTTTGTTCAACTTACCTTGACCTCTCAAATGCTTCAAAGATTCATGATCGGTGTATATCACGAATTCCTTTGGCCATAAGTAGTGCTGCCAAGTCTTCAAAGCTCGAACAAGTGAATACAACTCTTTGTCATATGTTGGATAGTTCAATGCTGCTCCACTCAACTTCTCACTAAAGTAAGCAATAGGCCTCCTTTCTTGCATTAATACTGCTCCTATACCTATCCCTGATGCATCACACTCAACCTCGAATGTTTTATCAAAATTAGGCAATGCTAAAACAGGTGCTTTACATAGCTTATCCTTAATCATGTTAAATGCAACTTCCTGTGATTCTCCCTAATGGAAACCTACACTCTTCTTTACTATTTCAGTCAACGGTGTGGTGATGGTGCTAAAATCTCTTACAAACCTCCTATAAAAACTACCCAATCCATGAAAACTTCTAACTTCAGTTATAGTCTTAGGTGTTGGCCATTCTTTTATAGCTTTTATCTTTTCTTCATCAACTTCTACCCCATTAGCACTAACCACAAATCCTAGGAAAACAACTCTATCCATGCAAAATGTACACTTTTTAAAATTGGCATATAGTTGTTCCTTTTGTAATACAATAAGCACACAATTTAAATGCTCATCTAGGGTTTTGCTATAGATTAAGATGTCATCAAAGTAAACCACAACAAATTTTCCAATAAAAGCACGCAAAACATGGTTCATTAAACGCATAAAAGTGCTCAGTGCATTAGTGAGTCCAAATGGCGTAACTAACCATTCATACAACCCATACTTAATTTTAAATGCCGTTTTCCATTCGTCACCCTCCCGCATGCGAATTTGATGATACCCACTCTTAAGATCAATTTTACTAAAAATGCAAGCCCCATGCAACTTATCAAGCATATCATCTAACCTAGGTATTGGGTGACGATACTTTACCATGATATTGTTGATAGCTCGGCAATCCACGCACATTCTCCAAGTCCCGTCCTTCTTAGGTACCAACAAAACAGGTACAACACATGGACTCATGCTCTCCCTGACATAACCTTTGCTCATCAACTCCTCCACTTGCTTCTGAAGCTCCTTCGTCTCCTCGGGATCGCTTCAGTAAGCTGGTCGATTAGGTATGATAGCT
This sequence comes from Olea europaea var. sylvestris, assembly GCF_002742605.1. NCBI lineage: Eukaryota > Viridiplantae > Streptophyta > Magnoliopsida > Lamiales > Oleaceae > Olea > Olea europaea. The sequence continues at coordinate 27,891,951 of NC_036249.1, forward strand.
CCAGGTACAAAGTCAATCTGGTGCTAGATGCCTCTGATTGGTGGCAATCCACTTGGCATCTCCTCGGGAAACACATCGTTGAACTCCTGCAATAAAGATTTAACCAAACTAGGGAGGGATGTGTTAGAATCCTCAAGATTGAGTAGGGACTCCTTGTACACTAACAATATCACTTGTCTACTTTCACTCATAGCCTTTTTTAACTCACTCTCCTTTGCATAGAAGTTGACCTTTGGCTTTTCTCTCCGTTCAAATGACTCTTTTTCTCTCTTCTCAACTAACTCCTTTTCTTTCCCCTCATGTGGCTCCTCTCTCTTTTCTCCACTCTTAGCCACCTCACTATTTTTTCTCTTATCGATGGTTGCACTATTGCCTCTCCTTTTTCCAGACTCTCTTATTCTCTCATCTTCCTCACTTTTCAGCTTGAGTTGATCTCCATAAACTTGTGCAGGTGTTAATGGAGCAAGAGTAATAGTCTTCCTATCCTTGACAAAGCTATATCGATTCCTATACCCATCATGTGTGACCCTCTATCATATTACCATGGTCTTCCTAACAATATATGTCCCACATGCATAGGCACTACATCACAAACTACTTTTTCACTATAACTTCCAATCGAAAAAGTAATTAAGACCCTTCGATTCACCTTAACTTCCCCACTATCATTCAACCATTGTAACTTATAAGGCCTAGGGTGTCTTAACAATGCTAGTCCTAGTTTCTCAACTATAGTTGTGCTAGCTACATTCGTGCAACTCCCACCATCAATTATCATGTTACATACCTTATCGTTGACGTAATAACGTGTATGGAAGATATTTTCTCGCCGTTGCTTCGAATCATCCACTTTGACTTGAGTGTTAAGAGCTCTTCGTGACACCAACGATTCTCCAACAGCAAACTCCAATTTTTCTTCCTTTTCAACGTCCTCCAATGTAGGCATGTCATCATACTCGCCTTCACTTTCACTCACCACTTCTCCATTATCCAACAACACCATTACCCATTTATTTGGGCATTGAGAAGCGATGTGCCCGGACCCTAAACATCTGAAACACTTGATGTCTCTGTTTCTTGATGGTTGTGAATCAGTCTTGGGTGCTGTTTTGCTAGAACTTTCCTCTTTCCCTTTTTGCCATTCATTCCTACCCTTAGGTACAGCTTTATCAACCTTATTGTTGTTGTTGTTGCTGTTCCATCCCGGTTTCCAAGATGGATTTGCACTCGAAGTTCCTATCGGTTGCCTAGCTGTCCCTTTCCTCTTCAACTGTCTCTCCACCTTCATAGCCACATGCAACATGTCTTCCAACTCCACATAATGTTGCAAATCTACTACATTGGCAATTTTCCTATTCAAACCATTCAAAAATCGTGCCATGGTAGCCTCTCGATCCTCCACCACATTATCCCTAATCATGAGTATTTCCATCTCCTTATGGTAATCTTCTACACTTTTCAACCCTTGATATAGGCCTTGCAGTTTTTGATGGATATCTTGGTAATAGTGGCTAGGAACAAACCTCTTTCTCATCAATGACTTCAATTCTTCCCAAGTGCTAACTGGTCTTCCCCCACTCCTACGTTGTGAAGTAACCACTTGGTCCCACCATGAAATGGCATAGTCACTGAACTCTAAAACCGCTAACTTCACCTTCTTCTCCTCCGAATAATTATAACATTCGAAGATCATCTCAACCTTTCTCTCCCACTCCAGATATGCTTCGGGATCACTCCTTCCTTTGAATGAAGGAATGGTCATCTTTATATTTCCTAGATTTCCATCCAACTCCTTCCCGCGATCATTTCGACCCCGTCTGTCGAACCTATCACCTCTATTCCTCATCCTTCCCATCTCAACATCGTGAAATTCATCTTCGCCCAGTTCACTCCCATATCCATACTCTTCTCACCTTTCCCTCCTAGGCTCTTATCTATCTGGTCCTCTGGCATTGGACACATCCACAAGATGCCCCCGACTAAGATTGGCCACCGATGTATCTAACCTATTCATCCAAGCCTCTTGCTTCTCCAATCGTTCTCTCATATCTCCAAATGCCCTTTGAAACATTTGCACCAAATCCTTCGATGCGTTGTTATTGTTGCCTTGTCGGCTTGAGTTTGATTATGCCCTTTCTGACATCCTAACACTAAAATTTTATTTAACTGCCTCACCAAAGTCACTCGAAAACATACAATGGCTTTTACCCTCTATTGAGCTCACCTCTCTGCCTTTTACCACTCAGTTCTTTCAACAATTGCTTCTAAGGACAATCAACGAACTCAATCAATCAATCAATCTTGTAGAATTCTCAAACCGGATGTGATTCAAAGAATTCTAACAAAAGGACTCAAGGAAACTTCTAAAACTTTGACTTTGAATTGAAGGAATGGAATGAATCAGTGTGTCCAGGCAACTGAGAAACGATATTGAATAAAAAATTGTTGGTATTTGACGGATCAATAATATGTAACAATTTTTTTTATAACTGTACGGATGAACAGTACCGTACGGATGAACAGTAACTTTTTTTTTATGATCCGGAATTCAATAACAAAACCAACGCAGAAAACGAAAAAGAATTTAGGCAAAAATTGACCCCGGGAAACAGAATATGAAGATTCTTTTTGACACTTTTTTGATCAAAGAATCAAGAAAACCTTCTGGACACAAGAACACAAGGAATTGAAATGAATTAAAAAAAAAAAAGCAAAGATATAATCTGATTAAATTGGAACCTAGCTCTGATACCAACTGATGCGAACCCTGTAGCAATGGAAACTACAAAACCCACAACTAGATTGATGCGGAACCCAAGAACACCAATACTAATCCGGTTTTGGATCTTGAACCCCAATAATCAAACCACGAAACCTTAGATTAGCGAAGAATCAAAAACCCCTTGATTACAATCAGTGAAACCCACAATCCGACGTCAAGAACGCCACAAGAAATCGATTTTTCATAAGTTCTGAGCTTGTCCAATGAAGAACAATTGATTGAAAGGAAATTTCTCTCTCTGTATTAATCTCAGCCAAAGTTTTTTTACATAATGAAAAGAGTTTCCTATTTATACTATGGCATAAAAAATGTCCAAATTAATCAAAATATGGTAATATTTTGATTTCACAAGAGTTCTACCAACATTAGAAGATTCGGCAAAAAATTAAAAAAGAAACGAATTTTTCCCCTTTTTGGATCTATGCGGCCGCATAGATAATTTCTATGTGGTCACATAGATCACTCCTCCCAGCCACATGTAGTTTCGGTGGCCTTCTATGTGGCCGCATAGGCCGTTGAGCCTGCGGTCGCAAAGACCAACTCTGTGCCACCTTCGTCCGCTTTTATCTCGTTGATCCAAGTTCCTTCGGCCTTCGACCCCAACATAAAACTTGTTCCATTCGACCTCCCGAACATTGTTTCATCGATTGTTTGCTTGACAAGCAAACCCATCGCTTCTTTCACTCGCTTCATCCTCGATCGCATCATCGGTCCGCCTTCGATTATCAATGGATCCTTTCCGTAACTCATCGCTAGACTCGCTTCGGTTCTGGATGTGCCTTGATTCATATCAGAAAAGTGGGTTTTAATTTCATGATAACTTCAGGTTTGTTCATTTTTAGGGAATTGCTAGTCTAATTCGATTGGAATCGGGCCAACGAAATGTGGTTTTTGATTTCATGATAACTTCAGGTTTGTTTGTTTTTGGCGAATTGCTAGTCTGATTCAATTGGAATTAGGCCAATGAAATGTAGCTTTTGATTCTATGATAACTTTGGGTTTTGATCGATTTCGGCGAATTGTCAGTCTAATTCGATTGGAATCGAGCCAATGAAATGTGGCTTTTAATTTCATGATAACTTCATGTTTGTTCATTTTTGGCGAATTACCAGTCTAATTCGATTGGAATCAAGCCAATGAAATGTTGCTTTTGATTTCACGATAACTTCAGGTTTGTTCATTTTTGGCGAATTCCTAGTCTAATTCGATTGGAATCGGGCCAATGAAATGCGGCTTTTGATTTCACGATAACTTTGGGTTTGTCTGTTTCTGGCGAATTTCTAGTCTAGTTCGATTGGAATCAGGCGAATGAAATGTGGCTCTTGATTTCATGATAACTTCGGGCTTGTTTATTTTTGGCGAATTGTTAGTTTAGTTTGATTGGAATCGAGCCAATGAAAAGTGGGCTTTGATTTCATGAGATCTTCAGGTTTGTTCGATTTTGGCGAATTGTCAGTCTATTTTGATTGGAATCGAGCCAATGAAATGTGGCTTTTAATTTCATGATAACTTCAGCTTTGTTCATTTTTGGCGAATCGCTAGTCTAATTCGACTGGAATCGAGCCAATGAAAAGTAGGTGTTCATTTCATGATAACTTCGGGTTTATTCATTTTTGGCAATTTACCAATCTAATTTGATTGGAATCGAGCCAATGAAGTGTGGCTTTTGATTTCATGAAAACTTCGGGTTTGTTCATTTTAGGCTAATTGCTAGTCTAATTCGATTGGAATCGGGCCAATGAAATGTAACTTTTGATTTCACGATAACTTCGGGTTTCTTCATTTTTATTGAATTGCTAGCCTAATTTGATTGGAATTTAGCCAACAAAATGTCACTTTTAATTTCATGATAACTTCGGGTTTGTTCGTTTTTGGCGAATTGCTAGTCTAATTCGATTGGAATCAAGCCAATGAAATGTGGTTTTTGATTTCATGATAACTTCGGGTTTGTTCGTTTTTAGAGAATTGCTAGTCTAATTCGACTGGACTCAAGCCAATCAAATCTTTTTTTTTATTTTCCTGATAACTTCGAGTTTGTTCATTTTTGGCGAATTACCAGTCTAATTCGAATGGAATGGAGCCAATGAAATGTGGCTTTTGATTTCATGATAACTTCTGGTTTGTTCATTTTTGGTGAATTGCGAGTCTGATTCGATTGGATTCGAGCCAATGAAAAGGGGTTTTTTATGGCATGATAACTTGGGATTTGATCATTTTTGGCAAATTGCTAGTCTACTTCGATTGGAATTGGGCCAATAAAATATTGCTTTTGATTTCATGATAACTTCGGGTTTGTTCATTTTTGGCAAATTGCTAGTCTAATTCGATTGGAATCGGGGCAATGAAATGTGGCTTTGATTTCCAGATAACTTCGGATTTGTTCATTTTTGGCGAATTGCTAATCGAATTCAATTGGAAACGAGCCAATGAAAAGTAGGTTTTGATTTCATGATAACTTCGAGTTTGTTCTTTTTGGCGAATTGCTAGTCTAATTCGATTGGAATCGGGCCAATAAAATTTTGCTTTCAATTTCATGATAACTTTGGGTCTGTTCATTTTTGGCGAATTGCTAGTCTAATTTGATTGGAATCGGGCCAATGAAAAGTGGTTTTTGATTTCATGATAACTACGGGCTTGTTCGTTTTTAGAGAATTGCTGGTCTAATTCGATTGGACTCGAGCCAATGAAATTTTTCTTTTAATTTCATGATAACTTCGACTATGTTCATTTTGGGCGTATTACCAGTCTAATTCGAATGGAATCTAGCCAATGAAATGTGGCTTTTTATTTCAGGATAACTTCAAGTTTGTTCATTTTTGGTGAATTGCTAGCCTGATTCGATTGGATTCGAGCCAATGAAAAGTGGTTTTTGATTGCATGATAACTTCAGATTTGTTTGGTTTTGGCGAATTGCTAGTCTACTTCGATTGGAATCGGGCCAATAAAATATTGGTTTTGATTTCACAATAACTTCTGGTTTGTTCATTTATGGCGAATTGCTAGTCTAATTCGATTGGAATTGGGCCAATGAAATGTGGCTTTTGATTTCATGATAACTTCGGGTTTTGATCGATTTTGGTGAATTGTCGGTCTAATTCGATTGGAATCGAGCCAATGAAATGTGGCTTTTGATTTCATGATAACTTTGGGTTTATTCATTTTTGGCAAATTGCTAGTCTAATTCGATTGGAATCGGGCCAATGAAATGTGGCTTTTGATTTCACAATAACTTCGAGTTTGTTCATTTTTGTCCAATCGCTAGTCTAATTCGATTGGAATCGAGACAACGAAATGTAGCTTTTAATTTCATGATAACTTCAGGTTTGTTCGTTTTTGGCGAATAGCTAGTCTAATTTGATTGGGATCGAGCCAATGAAAAGTGGTTTTTAATTTCATGATAACTTCGGGTTTGTTCATTTTTAGAGAATCGCTGGTCTAATTCAATTGGAATCGGGCCAATGAAATGTGGCTTTTGATTTCATGATAACTTTGGGTTTGTTCATTTTTGGCGAATCGCTAGTCTAATTCGATTGGACTCACGCCATTGAAATCTTTTTTTTAATTTCATGATAACTTCAAGTTTGTTCATTTTTGGCGAATTGCCAGTCTAATTCGAATGGAATAGAGCCAATGAAATGTGGCTTTTGATTTCATGATGACTTCTGGTTTGTTTGTTTTTGGTGAATTGCGAGTCTGATTCGATTGGATTCGAGCCAATGAAAAGGGGTTTTGATGGCATAATAACTTCAGATTTGTTCATTTTTGGCAAATTGATAGTCTACTTCGATTGGAATTGGGCCAATAAAATATTGCTTTTGATTTCATGATAACTTCGGGTTTGTTAATTTTTGGCGAATTGTTAGTCTAATTCGATTGGAATTGGGCCAATGAAATGTGGCTTTGATTTCCTGATAACTTCGGATTTGTTCATTTTTGGCGAATTGCTAATCGAATTTGATTGGAATCGAGCCAATGAAAAGTGGGTTTTGATTTAATGATAACTTCGAGTTTGTTCATTTAGGCGAATTGCTAGTCTAATTCGATTGGAATCGGGCCAATAAAATATTGCTTTCGATTTCATGATAACTTCGGGTTTGTTCATTTTTGGCGAATGGCTAGTCTAATTCGATTGGAATCGGGCCAATGAAAAGTGGTTTTTGATTTCATGATAACTTCGGGTCTGTTCGTTTTTAGAGAATTGCTAGTCTAATTCGATTGGACTCGAGCCAGTGAAATCTTTCTTTTAATATCATGATAACTTCAAGTATGTTCATTTTAGGCGAATTACTTGTCTAATTCGAATGGAATCTAGCCAATGAAATGTGGCTTTTGATTTCAGGATAACTTCAAGTTTGTTCATTTTTGGTGAATTGCTAGTCTGATTCGATTGGATTCGAGCCAATGAAAAGTGGTTTTTGATTGCTTGATAACTTCGGATTTGTTCGGTTTTGGTGAATTGCTAGTCTACTTCGATTGGAATCGGGCCAATAAAATATTGGTTTTGATTTCACAATAACTCCGGGTTTGTTCATTTTTGGCGAATTGCTAGTCTAATTTGATTGGAATCGGGCCGATGAAATGTGGCTTTTGATTTTATGATAACTTCGGGTTTTCTTCGATTTTGGCAAATTGTCAGTCTAATTCGATTGGAATCGAGCCAATGACATGTGGCTTTTGATTTCATGATAACTTTGGGTTTGTTCGTTTTTGGTAAATTGCTAGTCTAATTCGATTGGAATCGGGCCAATGAAATGTGGCTTTTAATTTCACGATAACTTCAGGTTTGTTCATTTTTGTCCAATTGCTAGTCTAATTCGATTGGAATCGAGATAAGGAAATGTAGCTTTTAATTTCATGATAACTTCGAGTTTGTTCATTTTTGGCGAATCGCTAGTCTAATTTGATTGGAATCGAGCCAATGAAAAGTGGTTTTTGATTTCATGATAACTTCGGGTTTGTTTATTTTTAGAGAGTTGCTGGTCTAATTCAATTGGAATCGGGCCAATGAAATACGGCTTTTGATTTTATGATAACTTCGGGTTTGTTCATTTTTGGCGAATCGCTAGTCTAATTTGATTGGAATCGAGCCAATGAAAAGTGGTTTTTGATTTCATGATAACTTCAGGTTTGTTCATTTTTAGGGAATCGCTGGTCTAATTCAATTGGAATCGGGCCAATGAAATGTGGCTTTGATATCATGATAACTTCGGGTTTGTTCTTTTTGGTGAATTGCTAGTCGAATTCGATTGGAATCGAGTCAATGAAAAGTGGATTTTGATTTCATGATAACTATGAGTTTGTTTGTTTTTGGTAAATTGCTAGTCAAATTCGTTTGGAATCGGGCCTATGAAATGTGGCTTTTGATTTCATGATAACATCAGGTTTGTTCATTTTTGGCGAATCACTAATCTAATTCGATTGGAATCGAGCCAATGAAATGTGGCTTTTGATTTCATGATAACTTTGGGTTTTGATCGATTTTGGCGAATTGTCAGTCTAATTCGATTGGAATCGAACAAATGAAATGTGGCTTTTGATTTCATGATAACTTTGGGTTTTTTCATTTTTGGCAAATTGCTAGTCTAATTCGATTGGAGTCGGGCCAATGAAATGTGACTTTTGATTTCACGATAACTTCAGGTTTGTTCAATTTGGTCCAATTACTAGTCTAATTCGATTGGAATCGAGACAACGAAATGTAGCTTTTAATTTCATGATAACTTCGGGTTTCTTCGTTTTTGGCAAATTGCTAGTCTAATTCGATTAGAATCGAGCCAGTGAAAAGTGGGTGTTGATTTCATGATAACTTCGGGTTTGTTCATTTTTGGCGAATTTCCAGTCTAATTCAATTGGAATCGAGCCAATGAAATGTGGCTTCTGATTTCATGATAACTTTGGGTTTGTTCATTTTTGGCGAATTCCTAGTCTAATTCGATTGGAATCGGGCCAATGAAAAGTTGGTTTTAATTTCATGATAACTTCCTGTTTGTTCGTTTTTAGAGAATTGCTAGTCTAATTCGATTGGACTCGAGCCAATGAAATGTTTTTTTTTTAAATTTCATGATGACTTCGAGTTTGTTCATTTTTGGAGAATTACTAGTCTAATTCGAATAGAATCGAGCCAATGAAATGTGGCCTTTGATTTCATGATAACTTCAGGTTAGTTCATTTTTAGTGAATTGCTAGTCTAATTCTATTGGATTCAAGCCAATGAAAAGTGGTTTTTGATTGCATGAAAACTTTAGATTTGTTCGTTTTTGGCGAATTGCTAGTCTACTTCGATTGGAATCAAGCTAAGTAAATGTTGCTTTTGATTTCATGATAACTTCGGGTTCATTCGTTTTTGGCGAATTGCTAATCTAATTCGATTCTAATCAGGCCAATGAAATGTGGCCTCGATTTCGTGATAACTTAGGGTTTGTTCATTTTTGGGGAATTACTAGTCTAATTCGATTAGAATCGAGCCAATGAAAAGTGGGTTTTGATTTCATTATACCTTCGAGTTTGTTCGTTTTTGGCGAATTGCTAGTCTAATTCGATTGGAATTGGGCCAATGAAATGTGGCTTTTGATTTCATGATAACTTCGGGTTTTGATCGATTTTGGGGAATTGTTAGTCTAATTCGATTGGAATTGAGCCAATGAAATGTGGCTATTGATTTCATGATAACTTTGGGTTTGTTCATTTTTGGCAAATTGCTAGTCTAATTCGATTGGAATCGGGCCAATGAAATGTGTCTTTTTGATTTCACGATAACTTCGGGCTTGTTCATTTTTGTCCAATTGCTAGTCTAATTCGATTGGAATCGAGCCAAAGAAATATAGCTTTTAATTTCATGATAACTTCGTGTTTGTTCGTTTTTGAGGAGTCGCTAGTCTAATTTGATTGGAATCGAGCCAATGAAAAGTGGTTTTTGACTTCATGATAACTTCGGGTTTGTTCATTTTTAGAGAATCGCTGGTCTAATTCAATTGGAATTGGGCCAATGAAATGTGGCCTTTGATTTCATGATAACTTCGGGTTCGTTTGTTTTTGGCGAATCGCTAGTCTAATTCGATTGGAATCTAGCCAATGAAAAGTGGGTGTTGATTTCACGATAATTTCAGGTTTGTTCGTTTTTGGCGAATTGCCAGTCTAATTCGATTGGAATCGAGCCAATAAAATGTGGCTTTTGATTTCATGATAATTTCAGGCTTGTTTATTTTTGGCGAATTGCTAGTCTAATTCGATTGGAATCGGGCCAATGAAATGTGGCATTTTATTTCATGATAACTATGGGTTTCTTCATTTTTTGTCGAATTTCTAGTCTAATTCGATTGGAATCGAGCCAACGAAATGTCGCTTTTAATTTCATGATAAATTCGAGTTTGTTCATTTTTGGCGGATCGCTAGTCTAATTTGATTGGAATCGAGCCCATGAAAAGTTGTTTTTGATTTCATGATAACTTCGGGTTTATTCGTTTCTAGAAAATTGCTAGTCTAACTCGATTGGACTCGAGCCAATGAAATCTTTTGTTTAGTTTCATGATAACTTCGAGTTTGTTCATTTTTGGCGAATTATCAATCTAATTCGAATGGAATCGAGCCAATGAAATGTGGATTTGGATTTCACGATAACTTCAAGTTTGTTCATTTTTGGTGAATTGCTAGTCTGATTCGATTGGATTCGAGCCAATGAAAAGTGGTCTTTGATTGCATGATAACTACGGATTTGTTCGTTTTTGTCTAATTTGATTGGAATCGAGCCAATGAAAAGTGGTTTTTGATTTCATGATAACTTCGGGTTCGTTCGTTTTTAGAGAATCGCTAGTCTAATTCAATTGGAATCAGGCCAATGAAATGTGGCTTTTGATTTCACGATGACTTCGGATTTGTTCGTTTTTGTGAATCGCTGGTCTGATTCGATTGGATTCGAGCCAATGAAAAGTGGTCTTTGATTGCATGATAACTTCGAATTTGTTCGTTTTTGTCTAATTTGTTTGGAATCGAGCCAATAAAAAGTGGTTTTTGATTTCATGATAACTTCAGGTTTGTTTGTTTTTAGAGAATCGCTGGTCTAATTCAATTGGAATTGGGCCAATGAAATGTTGCTGTTGATTTCATGATAACTTCAGGTTTGTTTGTTTTTAGCAAATCACTGGTCTAATTCGATTGGAATCGGGCCAATGAATGTGGCTTTTGATTTCACGATGACTTCGGATTTGTTCATTTTTGCGAATCGCTAGTCTAATTCGATTGGAATCGAGCCAATGAAAAGTGGGTGTTGATTTCAGGATAACTTCGAGTTCGTTCGTTTTTGGCAAATTACCAGTCTAATTCGATTGGAATCGAGCCAATGAAATGTAGGTTTTGATTTCATGACAACTTCAGGTTTGTTCATTTATGGTGAATTGCTAGACTAATTCGATTGGAATCAGGCCAACGAAATGTGGCTTTTGACTTCACGATGACTTCAGGTTTGTTCGTTTTTGTCGAATCGCTAGTCTAATTCGATTGGAATCAAGCTAATGAAATGTGGCTTTTAATTTCATGATAACTTTGTGTTCGTTTGTTTTTGGCGAAACGCTAGTCTAATTCGATTGGAATCAGACCAATGAAATGTGGCTTTTGATTTCACAATAACTACGTGTTTGTTCATTTTTGTCGAATTGCTAGTCTGATTCGATAGGAATCGAGCTAATGAAATGAGGCTTTTAATTTCATGATAACTTCGAGTTTGTTCATTTTTGGTGAATCGCTAGTCTAATTTGATATGGATCGAGCCAATGAAAAGTGGGTCTTGATTTCATGATAACTTCGGGTTTGTTCATTTTTGGCGAATCGCTAGTCTAATTCGATTCAAATCGGGCCAATGAAATGTGGCTTTTGATTTCATGATAACTTCGGGTTTGTTCGTTTTTGGCGAATCGCTATTCTAATTCGATTGGAATCGAGCCAATCAAAAGTGGGTGTTGATTTCATGATAACTTCGGGTCTGATCATTTTTGGCGAACAAATTGCCAGTCTAATTCGATTGGAATCGGGCCAATGAAATGTGGCTTTTGATTTCACGATAACTTCAGGTTTGTTCGTTTTTGTCGAATTGCTGGTCTAATTCGATTGGAATCGAGCCAATGAAATGTGGCTTTCGATTTCACGATGGCTTCGGGTTTGTTCTTTTTTGTCGAATCACGAGTCTATTTTGATTGGAATCGTGCTAAGGAAATGTGGCTTTTAATTTCATGATAACTTCGGGTTCATTTGTTTTTGGAGAATCGCTAGTCTAATTCGATTGGAATCGAGCCAATGAAATGTGTCTTTCGATTTCATGATAACTTCGGGTTCGTTTGTTTTTGGCGAATTCCTAGTCTAACTGGACTGGAATAGGGCTAATGAAAAGTGGGTTTTAATTTCATGATAACTTCAGGTTTGTTCGTTTTTAGGGATTTGCTAGTCTATTTCGATTGGAATCGGGCCAATGAAATGTGGATTTTGATTTCATGATAACTTCAGGTTTCTTCATTTTTGGCGAATTGCTAGTCTGATTCTATTGGAATTGGTCCAATGAAATGTGGCTTTTGATTCTGTGATAACTTTGGGTTTTGATCGATTTTGGCGAATTGTCTGTCTAATTCGATTGGAATCGAGCCAATGAATTGTGTCTTTTAATTTCATGATAACTTCATGTTTGTTTGTTTTTGGCGAATTGCTAGTCCAATTCGATTTGAATCGAGCCAATGAAATGTGGGTGCTGATTTCATGATAACTTCGAGTTTGTTCATTTTTGGCGAATTACGGGCCAATGAAAAGTGGGTTTTAATTTCATGATAACTTCAGGTTTGTTCGATTTTAGGGAATTGCTAGTCTAATTTGATTGGAATCGGGTCAATGAAATGTTGCTTTTGATTTCACGATAACTTCGGGTTTGTTCATTTTTCTTCAATTGCTAATCTAATTCGATTGGAATCGAGCCAACGAAATGCGGCTTTTAATTTCATGATAACTTCGGGTTTGTTCGTCTTTGGCAAATCGTTCGTCTAATTTGATTGGAATCGAGCCAATGAAAAGTGGTTTTTGATTTCATGATAACTTCAGGTTTGTTCGTTTTTAGAGAATCGCTGGTCTAATTCAATTGGAATCGGGCCAATGAAATGTGGCTTTTGATTTCTTGATAACTTCGGGTTTGTTCATTTTTGGGGAATCGCCAGTCTAATTCGATTGGAATCGAGCCAATGAAAAGTGGGTGTTAATTTCATGATAAGTTCGGGTTTGTTCGTTTTTGGCGAATTACCAGCCTAATTCGATTGGAATCGAGCCAATGAAATGTAGCTTTTGATTTCATGATAGTTTCGGGCTTGTTCATTTTTAGCGAATTGCTAGTCTATTTCGATTGAAATCGGGCCAATGAAATGTGGCTTTTGATTTCATGATAACTACGGGTTTCTTCATTTTTGTCGAATTGCTAGTCTAATTCGATTGGAATCAAGCCAACAAAATGTCGCTTTTAATTTCATGATAAATTTGAGTTTGTTCATCTTTGGCGAATCGCTAGTCTAATTTGATTGGAATCGAGCCAATGAAAAGTTGTCTTTGATTTCATGATAATTTCATGTTTTTTCGTTTTTAGAAAATTGCTAGTCTAATTCGATTGGACTCGAGCCAATGAAATCTTTTGTTTAATTTCATGATAACTTCGAGTTTGTTCATTTTTGGCGAATTACCAGTCTAATTCGAATGGAATCGAGCCAATGAAATGTGGCTTTTGATTTCACGATAACTTCAAGTTTGTTCGTTTTTGGTGAATTGCTAGTCTGATTCGATTGGATTTGAGCCAATGAAAAGTGGTCTTTGATTGCATGATAACTTCTGATTTGTTAGTTTTTAGCGAATTGCTAGTCTAATTTGATTGGAATCGAGCTAATGAAAAGTGGTTTTTGATTTCATGATAACTTCGGGTTTGTTCGTTTTTAGAGAATCGCTGTTCTAATTCAATTGGAATCGGGCCAATAAAATGTGTCTTTTGATTTCATGATAACTTTGGGTTTGTTCGTTTTTGGCGAATAGCTAGTCTAATTTGATTGGAATCGAGCCAATGAAAAGTGGGTATTGATTTCAGGATAACTTCGGGTTTGTTCGTTTTTGGCGAATTACCAGTCTAATTCGATTGGAATCGAGCCAATGAAATGTGGGTTTTGATTTCATGATAACTTCGGGTTTGTTAGTTTTTGTCGAATTACTCGTCTAATTCGATTGGAATCGAGCTAATGAAATGTGGCTTTTGATTTCACGATGACTGTGGGTTTGTTCGTTTTTGTCGAATCACGAGTCTAATTCGATTGGAAGCGAGCTAATGAAATGTGGCTTTTAATTTCATGATAACTTTAGGTTCGTTTGTTTTTGGCTAATTGCTAGTCTAATTCGATTGGATTCGGACCAATGAAATGTGGCTTTTGATTTCATGATAACTTCGGGTTAATTCATTTTTGGAGAATTCCTAGGCTAACTGGATTGGAATCGGGCCAATGAAAAGTGGGTTTTAATTTCATGATAACTTTAGGTTGGTTCGTTTTTAGGGAATTGCTTGTCTAATTCGATTGGAATTGGGCCAATGAAAAGTGGATTTTGATTTCATGATAACTTCAGGTTTGTTCGTTTTCTGGCAGATTGCTAGTCTGATTCGATTGGAATCGAGCCAATGAAATGTGGCTTTTGATTCTATGATAACTTTCGGTTTTGATCGATTTTGGCGAATTGTCAGTCTAATTCGATTAGAATCGAGCTAATGAAATGTGGCTTTTAATTTCATGATAACTTCGTGTTTGTTCATTTTCGACGAATCGCTAGTCTAATTCGATTGGAATTGAGCCAATGAAATGTGGGTGCTGATTTCACGATAACTTTGGGTTTGTTCATTTTTGGGGAATTACCAGTCTGATTCGATTGGAATCAAGCCAATGAAATGTTGCTTTTGATTTCACGATAACTTCAGGCTTGTTCATTTTTGGCGAATTGCTAGTCTGATTCGATTGGAATCGGGCCAATGAAATGTGGCTTTTGATTTCATGATAACTTTGGGCTTGTTCATTTTTGGCGAATTGCTAATCTAGTTCGATTGGAATCGGGCCAATGAAATGTGGCTTTTGATTTCATGATAACTTCGGGTTTGTTTGTTTTTGATGAATTATTAGTTTAATTTGATTGGAATCGAGCCAATGAAAAGTGGGTTTTGATTTCATGAGATCTTCGGGTTTGTTCGATTTTGGCGAATTGTCGGTCTAATTCGATTGGAATCGAGCCAATGAAATGTTGCTTTTATTTTCATTATAACTTCGGCTTTGTTCATTTTTGGCGAATCACTAGTCTAATTTGATTGGAATCGAGCCAATGAAAAGTGGGTGTTGAGTTTGTTCATTTTTGGCGAATTACCAGTCTAATTCGATTAGAATCGAGCCAATGAAATGTGGGTTTTGATTTCATGATAACTTCGGGTTTGTTCATTTTTAGAGAAACGCTGGTCTAATTCAATTGGAATCGGGCCAATGAAATGTGGCTATTGATTTCGTGATAACTTCGGGTTTGTTTGTTTTTGGCGAATCCCTGGTCTAATTAGATTGGAATCTGGCCAATGAAATGTGGCTTTTGATTTCATGATGACTTTGGGTTTGTTTGTTTTTGTCGAATCGCTAGTCTAATTCGATTGGAATCGAGCTAATGAAATGTGGATGTTTATTTCATGATAAGTTCGAGTTTGTTCATTTTTGCGATTACCAGTCTAATTCGAGTGGAATCGAGCCAATGAAATGTGGCTTTTGATTTCACGATAACTTCAAGTTTGTTCGTCTTTGGTGAATTGCTAGTCTGATTCGATTGGATTCGACCCAATAGAAAGTGGTCTTTGTTTGCATGATAACTTCGGATTTGTTCGTTTTTGTCTAATTTGATTGGAATCGAGCCAATGAAAAGTGGTTTTTGATTTCATGATAACTTCGGGCTCATTCGTTTTTAGAGAATCGCTGGTCTAATTCAATTGGAACCGGGCCAATGAAATGTGGCTTTTGATTTCATGATGACTTCGGGTTTGTTAATTTTTGGGGAATCGCTAGTCTAATTCGATTGGAATCGAGCCAATGAAAAGTAGGTGTTGATTTCAGGATAACTTCGGGTTCGCTCGTTTTTGGCGAATTACCAGTCTAATTCGGTTGGAATCGAGCCAATGAAATGTGGGTTTTGATTTCTTGATAATTTCGGGTTTGTTCATTTATGGTGAATTGCTAGTCTAAATCGATTGGAATCGGGCCAATGAAATGTGGCTTTTGATTTCACGATGACTTCGGGTTTGTTCGTTTTTGTTGAATCGCTTTTCTAATTCTATTGGAATCGAGCTAATGAAATGTGGCTTTTAATTTCATGATAACTTCAGGTTCATTCATTTTTGGCGAATTACCAGTCTAATTCGTTTTGAATCGAGCCAATGAAATGTGGCTTTTGATTTCATGATAGTTTCGGACTTGTTCATTTTTGGCGAATTGCTAGTCTATTTCGATTGGAATCGGGCCACTGAATTGTGGCATTTGATTTCATGATAACTGTGGGTTTCTTCGGTTTTGTCGAATTGCTAGTCTGATTCGATTGGAACAGAGCCAACGAAATGTCGCTTTTAATTTCATGATAAATTCGAGTTTGTTCATTTTTGGCAAATCGCTAGTCTAATTTGAATGGAATCGAGCCAATGAAAAGTTGTTTTGATTTCATGATAACTTCAGGCTTATTCCTTTTTAGAGAATTGCTAGTCTAATTCAATTGGACTCGAGCCAATGAAATCTTTTGTTTAATTTCATGATAACTTTGAGTTTGTTCATTTTTGCGAATTACCAGTCTAATTTGAGTGGAATCGAGCCAATGAAATGTGGCTTTTGATTTCACGATAACTTCAAGTTTGTTCGTCTTTGGTGAATTGCTAGTCTGATTCGATTGGATTCGAGCCAACAGAAAGTGGTCTTTGATTGCATGATAACTTCGGATTTGTTCGTTTTTGTCTAATTTGATTGGAATCGAGCCAATGAAAAGTGGTTTTTGATTTCATGATAACTTCGGGCTCATTCATTTTTAGAGAATCGCTGGTCCAATTCAATTGGAACCGGGCCAATGAAATGTGGCTTTTGATTTCATGATGACTTCGGGTTTGTTCATTTTTGGGGAATCGCTAGTCTAATTCGATTGGAATCGAGCCAATGAAAAGTAGGTGTTGATTTCAGGATAACTTCGGGTTCGCTCGTTTTTGGCGAATTACCCGTCTAATTCGATTGGAATCGAGCCAATGAAATGTGGGTTTTGATTTCTTGATAATTTTGGGTTTGTTCATTTATGGTGAATTGCTAGTCTAATTCGATTGGAATCGGGCCAATGAAATGTGGCTTTTGATTTCACAATGACTTCGGGTTTGTTCGTTTTTGTTGAATCGCTTTTCTAATTCGATTGGAATCGAGCTAATGAAATGTGGCTTTTAATTTCATGATAACTTCAGGTTCATTCATTTTTGGCGAATTACCAGTCTAATTCGTTTGGAATCGAGCCAATGAAATGTGGCTTTTGATTTCATGATAGTTTCGGACTTGTTCATTTTTGGCGAATTGCTAGTCTATTTCGATTGGAATCGGGCCACTGAATTGTGGCATTTGATTTCATGATAACTGTGGGTTTCTTCAGTTTTGTCGAATTGCTAGTCTGATTCAATTGGAATAGAGCCAACGAAATGTCGCTTTTAATTTCATGATAAATTCGAGTTTGTTCATTTTTGGCAAATCGCTAGTCTAATTTGAATGGAATCGAGCCAATGAAAAGTTGTTTTGATTTCATGATAACTTCGGGTTTATTCGTTTTTAGAAAATTGCTAGTCTAATTCGATTGGACTCGTGCCAATGAAATCTTTTGTTTTATTTCATGATAACTTCGAGTTTGTTCATTTTTGGCGAATTACCAGTCTAATTCGAATGGAATCGAGCCAATGAAATGTGGCTTTTGATTTCACGAAAACTTCAAGTCTGTTCGTTTTTGGTGAATTGCTAGTCTGATTCGATTGGATTCGAGCCAATGAAAATTGTTCTTTGATTGCATGATAACTTCAAATTTGTTCGTTTTTGGTGAATCGCTAGTCTAATTTGATTGGAATCGAGCTAATGAAAAGTGGTTTTTGATTTCATGATAACTTCGAGCTTGTTCGTTTTTAGAGAATCGCTGGTCTGATTCAATTGGAATCGGGCCACTGAAATGTGGCTTTTGATTTCATGATAACTTTGGGTTTGTTCGTTTTTGGCGAATCAATGGTCTAATTCGATTAGTCTAACTCGATTGGAATCGGGCCAATGAAATGTGGCTTTTGATTTCACGATGACTTCGGGTTTGTTCGTTTTTGTCGAATCGCTTGTCTAATTCGATTGGAATCGAGCTAATGAAATGTGGCTTTTAATTTCATGATAACTTCGGGTCGTTTGTTTTTGGCAAATCGCTAGTCTTATTCGATTGGAATCGGGCCAATGAAATGTGGCTTTTGATTTCACAATAACTTCGGGATTGTTCATTTTTGTCGAATTGCTAGTCTGATTCGATTGTAATCGAGCCAATGAAATGAGGCTTTTAATTTCAAGGTAACTTCGAGTTTGATCGTTTTAGGCGAATCGCTAGTCTAATTTGATTTGAATCGAGCCAATAAATAGTGGGTCTTGATTTCATGATAACTTCGGGTTTGTTCATTTTTTGGAGAATTGCAGTCTAATTCGATTCGAATTGGGCCAATGAAATGTGGCTTTTGATTTCATGATAATTTCGGGTTTGTTCATTTTTGGCGAATCGCTATTCTAATTCGATTGGAATCAAGCCAATAAAAAGTGGGTGTTGATTTCATGATAACTTCGGATTTGTTCATTTTTGGCGAATTACCAGTCTAATTCGTTTGGAATCGAGCCAATGAAATGTGGCTTTTGATTTCATGACAACTTTGGGTTTGTTTATTTTTGGCAAATTGCTAGTCTAATTCGATTGAAATCAGGCCAATGAAATGTGGCTTTTGATTTCATGATAACTTCGGGTTTGTTCGTTTTTGTCGAATTGCTGGTCTAATTCGATTGGAATCGAGCCAATGAAATGTGGCTTTTAATTTCATGATAACTTCGGCTTTGTTCATTTTTGGCGAATCGCTAGTTTAATTCAATTGGAATCGAGCCAATGAAAAGTGGGTGTTGATTTCATGATAACTTCGGGTTTGTTAGTTTTTGGCGAATTACCAGTCTTATTCAATTGGAATCAAGCCAATGAAATGTGGCCTTCGATTTCATGATAACTTCCGGTTAATTCATTTTTGGGGAATTCCTAGTCTAACTGGATTGGAATCGGGCCAATGAAAAATGGGTTTTAATTTCATGATAACTTCAGGTTTGTTCATTTTTAGGGAATTGCTAGTCTAATTCGATTGGAATCGGGCCAATGAAATGTGGATTTTGATTTCATGATAACTTCAGGTTTTTTCGTTTTTGGCGAATTGCTAGTTTGATTCGATTGGAATTAGGCTAATGAAATGTGGATTTTGATTCTATGATAACTTTGGGTTTTGATTGATTTTGGCGAACTGTCAGTCTAATTCGATTGGAATCGAGCCAATGAAATGTGGCTTTTAATTTCATGATAACTTTATGTTTGTTCATTTTTGGCGAATCGCTAGTCTAATTCGATTGGAATCGAGCCAATGAAATGTGGATGCTGATTTCATGATAACTTCCGGTTTGTTCGTTTTTGGCAAATTACCAGTCTAATTCGATTGGAATCAAGCCCTAATTCGATTGGAATCAAGCAAATGAAATGTTGCTTTTGATTTCACGATAACTTTGGGTTTGTACATTTTTGGAGAATTGCTAGTCTAATTCGATTGGAATCGGGTCAATGAAATGTGGCTTTTGATTTCATGATAACTTTGGGTTTGTTCGTTTTTGGCGAATTTCTAGTCTAGTTCGATTGGAATCGGGCCAATGAAATGTGGCTTTTGATTTCATGATAACTTCGGGTTTTTTTGTTTTTAGCGAATTGTTAGCTTAATTTGATTGGAATCGAGCCAATGAATAGTGGGTTTTGATTTCATGAGATCTTCGCACTTGTTCGATTTTGGTGAATTGTCAGTCTAATTCGATTGGAATCGAACCAATGAAATGTGGCCTTTAATTTCATGATAACTTCGGCTTTGTTCATTTTTGGCGAATCGCTAGTCTAATCCGATTGGAATCGAGCCAATGAAAAGTGGGTGTTCATTTCATGATAACTTCGGGTTTATTCATTTTTGGCGATTTACCAATCTAATTCCATTGGAATCGAGCCAATGAAGTGTGGCTTTTGATTTCACGATAACTTCGGGTTTGTTCGTTTTAGGCAATTGCTAGTCTGATTCGATTGGAACCGGGCCAATGAAATGTGGCTTTTGATTTCACGATAACTTCGGGTTTCTTCATTTTTATCGAATTGCTAGCCTAATTCGATTGAAATCGAGCCAACGAAATGTCACTTTTAATTTCATGATAACTTCAGGTTTGTTCGTTTTTCGCGAATTGCTATTCTAATTTGATTGGAATCAAGCCAATGAAATGTGGTTTTTGATCTCATTATAACTTCGGGTTTGTTCGTTTTTAGAGAATTGCTAGTCTAATTCGATTGGACTCGAGCCACTGAAATCTTCTTTTTTAATTTCATGTTAACTTCGAATTTGTTCATTTTTGGCGAATTACCAGTCTAATTTTAATGGAATCGAGCCAATGAAATGTGGCTTTTGATTTCATGATAACTTCAGGTTTGTTCGTTTTTGGTGAATTGCGAGTCTGATTCGATTGGATTCAAGCCAGTGAAAAGGGATTTTTGATGTCGTGATAACTTCGGATTTGTTCATTTTTGACAAATTGCTAGTCTACCTCGATTGGAATTGGGCCAATAAAATATTGCTTTTGATTTCATGATAACTTCGGGTTTGTTCATTTTTGGCGAATTGCTAGTCTAATTCGATTGGAATCGGGCCAATGAAATGTGGCTTTAATTTCCTGATAACTTCGGGTTTGTTCGTTTTTGGCGAATTGCTAATCGAATTCGATTAAAATCGAGCCAATGAAAAGTGGGTTTTGATTTCATGATAACTTCGAGTTTGTTCTTTTTAGCGAATTTCTAGTCTAATTCGATTGGAATCGGGCCAATAAAATATTGCTTTCGATTTCATGATAACTTCGGGTTTGTTCATTTTTGGCGAATTGCTAGTCTAATTCAATTGGAATTGGGCCAATGACAATTGGTTTTTGATTTCATGATAACTTTGGGTTCGTTCGTTTTTAGAGAATTGCTAGTCTAATTCGATTGGACTCGAGCCAATGAAATCTTTTTTTAATTTCATGATAACTTCGAGTATGTTCATTTTGGGCGAATTACCAGTCTAATTCGAATGGAATCTAGACAATGAAATGTGGCTTTTGATTTCAGGATAACTTCAAGTTTGTTCATTTTTGGTGAATTGCTACTCTGATTCGATTGGATTCGAGCCAATGAAAAGTGGTTTTTGAATGCATGATAACTTCGGATTTGTTCGATTTTGGCGAGTAGCTAGTCTACTTCGATTGGAATAGGGCCAATAAAATATTGGTTTTGAATTCACAATAACTTTGGGTTTGTTCATTTTTGGCGAATTGCTAGTCTAATTCGATTGGAATCGGGCCAATGAAATGTGGCTTTTGATTCTATGATAACTTCGGGTTTTGATCGATTTTGGGGAATTGTCAGTCTAATTCGATTGTAATCGAGCCAAAGAAATGTGGCTTTTAATTTCATGATAACTTCATGTTTGTTCGTTTTTGGAGAATCGCTAGTCTAATTCGATTGGAATCGAGCCAATGAAATGTGGGTGCTGATTTCATGATAACTTCGGGTTTGTTCGTTTTTTGCGAATTACCAGTCTAATTTGATTGGAATCAAGCCAATGAAATGTGGCTTTTGATTTCACGATGACTTCGAGTTTGTTCGTTTTTGTCGAATCCCTAGTCTAATTCGATTGTAATCGAGCTAATGAAATGTGGCTTTTAATTTCATGATAACTTCGGGTTCGTTTGTTTTTGGCGAATCGCTAGTCTAATTCGATTGGAATCGGGCCAATGAAATGTGGCTTTTTTTATTTCACAATAACTTTGGTTTGTTCGTTTTTGTCGAATTGCTAGTCTGATTCGATTGCATTCGAGCAAATGAAATGTGGCTTTTAATTTCAAGATAACTTCGGGTTCGTTTGTTTTTGACGAATCGCTAGTCTATTCGATTGGAGTCGGGCCAATGAAATGTGGCTTCTGATTTCACAATAATTTCGGGTTTGTTCGTTTTTGTCGAATTGGTAGTCTGACTAGATTGGAATCGAGCCAATTAAATGTGGCTTTTAATTTCATGATAACTTCGAGTTTGTTCATTTTTGGCGAATCGCTAGTCTAATTTGATTTGAATCGAGCTAATGAAAAGTGGGTCTCGATTTCATGATGACTTCAGGTTTGTTCGTTTCTGGCGAATTGCTAGTCTGATTCGATTGGAATTGAGCCAATGAAATGTGGCTTTTGATTCATTGATAACTTTGGGTTTTGATCGATTTTGGCGAATCGTCAATCTAATTCGATTGGAATCGAGCCAATGAAATGTGGCTTTTAATTTCATGATAACTTCGAGTTTGTTCATTTTTGTCGTATCGCTAGTATAATTTGATTTGAATCGAGCCAATGAAAAGTGGGTCTTGATTTCATGATAACTTCAGGTTTGTTCGTTTTTGGCGAATTGCTAGTTTGATTCGATTGGAATTGGGCCAATGAAATGTGGCTTTTGGTTCTATGAAAACTTTGGGTTTTGATCGATTGCGAATTGTCAGTCTAATTTGATTGGAATCGAGCCAATGAAATGTGACTTTTAATTTCATGATAACTTCGGGTTTGTTCGTTTTTGGCGAATTACCAGTCTAATTCGATTGGAATCAAGCCATTGAAATGTTGCTTTTGATTTCACAATAACTTCAGGTTTGTTCAGTTTGGCGAATTGCTAGTCTAATTCGATTGGAATTCGGCCAATGAGATGTGGCTTTTGATTTCAAGATAACTTCGGGTTTGTTCGTTTTTAGCGAATCGCTATTCTGATTCAATTGGAATCGAGCCAATAAAAAGTGGGTGTTGATTTCATGATAACTTCGGGTTTGTTCATTTTTGGCGAATTACCAGTCTAATTTGTTTGGAATCGAGCCAATGAAATGTGGCTTTTGATTTCATGATAACTTTGGGTTTGAAAATTTTGTGCAAATTGCTAGCCTAATTCGATTGGAATCGAGCCAATGAAATGTGGCTTCTAATTTCACAATAACTTCGGGTTTGTTCGTTTTTGTCGAGTTGCTGGTCTAATTCGATTGGAATCGAGCCAATGAAATGTGTCTGTTAATTTCATGATAACTCAGCTTTGTTCGTTTTTGGCAAATCGCTAGTCTAATTCGATTGGAATCGAGCCAATGATATGTGGGTGTTGATTTCATGATAACTTCGGGTTTCGTAGTTTTTGGCGAATTACCAGTCTAATTCGATTGGAATCGAGCCAATGAAATGTGGCCTTTGATTTCATGATAACTTCGGGTTAATTCATTTTTGGCGAATTCCTAGTCTAACTGGATTGGAATCGGGCCAATGAAAAGTGCGTTTTAATTTCATGATAACTTTAGGTTTGTTCATTTTTAGGGAATTGCTAGTCTAATTCGATTGGAATCGGGCCAATGAAATGTGGATTATGATTTCATGATAACTTCAGGTTTGTTTGTTTTTGGCGAATTGCTAGTCTGATTCGATTGGAATTAGGTCAATGAAATGTGGCTTTTGATTCTACGATAACTTTGGGTTTTGATCGATTTTGGCGAATTATCAATCTAATTCGATTAGAATCGAGCCAATGAAATGTGGCTTTTAATTTCATGATAACTTCATGTATGTTCATTTTTAGCGAATCGCGAGTCTAATTCGATTGGAATCGAGCCAATGAAATGTGGGTGCTGATTTCATGATAACTTCGGGTTTGTTCATTTTTGGCGAATTATCAGTCTAATTCGATTAGAATCAAGCCGATGAAATGTTGCTTTTGATTTCACGATAACTTCAGGTTGTTCATTTTTGGCGAATTGCTAGTGTAATTCGATTGGAATCGGGCCAATGAAGTGTGGCTTTTGATTTCATGATGATTTCAGGTTTGTTCGTTTTTGATGAATTGCTAGTCTAGTTCGATTGGAATTGGGCCAATGAAATGTGGCTTTTGATTTCATGATAACTTCGGGTTTGTTTGTTTTTGGCGAATTGTTAGTTTAATTTGATTGGAATCTAGCTATTGAAAAGTGGGTTTTGATTTCATGAGATCTTCGGGTTTGTTTGATTTTGGGGAATTGTAAGTCTAATTCAATTGGAATCGAACCAATGAAATGCGGCTTTTAATTTCGTGATAGCTTCGGCTTTGTTCATTTTTGGCGAATCGCTAGTCTAATTCGATTGGAATCGAGCCAATGAAAAGTGGGTGTTCATTTCATGATAACTTCAGGTTTGTTCGTTTTGTGCGATTTACCAATCTAATTCGATTGGAATCGAGACAATGAAGTGTGGCTTTTGAGTTCATGATAACTTCGGGTTTGTTCATTTTAGGCGAATTGCCAGTCTAATTCCATTGGAATCAGGCCAATGAAATGTGGCTTTTGATTTCACGATAACTTCGGGTCTCTTCGTCTTTATCGAAGTGCTAGCCTAATCGATTGGAATTGAGACAACGAAATGTCACTTTTAATTTCATGATAACTTCGGGTTTGTTCGTTTTTGGCGAATTGCTAGTCTAATTTGATTTGAATCAAGCCAATGAAATGTGGTTTCTGATTGCCTGATAACTTCGGATTTGTTCATTTTTAGAGAATTGCTAGTCTAATTCGATTGGAATCATGCCAATGAAAAGTGGGTGTTGATTTCATGATAAGTTCGGGTTTGTTCATTTTTGGCGAATTACCAGTCTAATTCGATTGGAATCGAGCCAATGAAATGTGGCTTTTGATTTCATGATAATTTCGGGCTTGTTCATTTTTGGTGAATTGCTAGTCTAATTCGATTGGAATTGGGCCAATGAAATGTGGCATTTGATTTCATGATAACTACGGGTTTCTTCATTTTTGTCGAATTGCAAGCCTAATTCGATTGGAATCGAGCCAACGAAATGTCGCTTTTAATTTCATGATAAATTCGAGTTTGTTCATTTTTGGCGAATCGCTAGTCTAATTTGATTGGAATCGAGCCAATGAAAAGTTGTTTTTGATTCCATGATAACTTCGGGTTTATTCGTTTTTAGAGAATAGCTAGTCCAATTCGATTGGACTCGGGCCAATGAAATCATTTGTTTAATTTCATGATAACTTCGAGTTTGTTCATTTTTGGCGAATTGCCAGTCTAATTCGAATGGAATCGAGCCAATGAAATGTGGCTTTTGATTTCACGATAACTTCAAGTTTGTTATTTTTTGGTGAATTGCTAGTCTTATTCGATTGAATTCGAGCCAATGGTCTTTGATTGCATGATAACTTCGGATTTGCTCGTTTTTTGCCAAACGCTAGTCTAATTTGATTGGAATCGAGCCAATGAAAAGTGGTTTTGATTTCATGATAACTTTGGGTTTGTTCGTTTTTAGAGAATCGCTGGTCTAATTCAATTGGAATCGGGCCAATGAAATGTGGCTTTTGAGTTCATGATAACTTCAGGTTTGTTCGGTTTTGGCGAATCGCTAGTCTAATTCGATTGGAATCGAGGCAATGAAAAGTGGGTGTTGATTCCAGGATAACTTCGGGTTTGTTTGTTTTTGGCAAATTGCCAGTCTAATTCGATTGGAATCGAGCCAATGAAATGCGGGTTTTGATTTCATGATAACTTCGGGTTTGTTCATTTATGGTGAAATACGAGTCTAATTCGATTGGAATCGGGCCAATGAAATGTGGCTTTTGATTTCACGATGACTTCGGGTTTGTTCGTTTTTGTCGAATTGCTGGTCGAATTCGATTGGAATCGAGCCAATGAAATGTGGCTTTTAATTTCATGATAACTTCGGCTTTGTCCGTTTTTGGCGAATCGCTAGTCTAATTCGATTGGAATCGAGCTAATGAAAAGTGGGTGTTTATTTCATGATAACTTCGGGTTTGTTAGTTTTTGGCAAATTACCAGTCTAATTCGATTGGAATCGAGCCAATGAAAAATAGCCTTTGATTTCATCATAACTTTGGGTTAATTCATTTTCGGCGAATTCCTAGTCTAACTGGATTAGAATCGGGCCAATGAAAAGTGGGTTTTAATTTCATGATAACTCCAGGTTTGTTTGTTTTTAGGGAATTGCTAGTCTAATTCGATTGGAATCGGGCCAATGAAATGTGGATTTTGATTTCATGATAACTTCAAGTTTGTTCGTTTTTGGCGAATTGCTAGTCTGATTCGACTGGAATTGGGCCAGTGAAATGTGGCTTTTGATTCTATGATAACTTTGGGTTTTGATCGATTTTGGCGAATTGTCAGCCTAATTCGATTGGAATCGAGCCAATGAAATGTGGCTTTTAATTTCATGATAACTTCATGTTTGTTCGTTTTTGGCAAATCGCTAGTCTAATTCGATTGGAATCAAGCCAATCAAATGTGGGAGCTGATTTCATGATAACTTCGGGTTTGTTCGTTTTTGGCGAATTACCAGTCTAATTCGATTGGAATCACGCCAATGAAATGTTGCTTTTGATTTCACGATAACTTCGGGTTTGTTCATTTTTGGCGAATTGCTAGTCTAATTCGATTGGAATCAGGCCAATGAAATGTGGCTTTTGATTTCATGATAACTTCGGGTTTGTTCGTTTTTGGCGAATTGCTAACCTATTTCGATTGGAATCGGGCCAATGAAATGTGGCTTTTGATTTCATGAGAACTTCGGGTTTGTTCGATTTTGGCGAATTGTCAATCTAATTCGATTGGAATTGAGACAATGAAATGTGGCTTTTAATTTCATGATAACTTCGGCTTTGTTCATTTTTGGCGAATCGCTAGTCTAATTCGATTGGAATCGAGCGAATGAAAAGTGGGCGTTCATTTCATGATAACTTCGGGTTTGTTCGCTTTTGACGATTTACCAATCTAATTCGATTGGAATCGAGCCAATGAAGTGTGGCTTTTGATTTCTTGATAACTTCGAGTTTGTTCATTTTAGGCGAATTGCTAGTCTAATTCGATTGGAATCAGGCCAATGAAATGTGGCTTTTGATTTCACGACAACTTTGGGTTTCTTCATTTTTATCTAATTGCTAACCTAATTCGATTGGAATCAAGCCAATGAAATGTCGCTTTTAATTTCATGACAACATCGGGTTTGTTCATTTTTTGGCGAATTGCTAGTCTAATTTGATTGGAATCAAGCCAATGAAATGTGGTTTTGGATTTCTTGATAACTTCGGGTTTGTTCATTTTTAGAGAATTGCTAGTCTTATTCGATTGGACTCGAGCTGATGAAATCTTTTTTTAAATTTCATGATAACTTCGAGTTTGTTCATTTTTGGCGAATTACCAGTCTAATTCGAATGAAATCGAGCCAATGAAATGTGGCTTTTGATTTCATGATAAATTTAGGTTTGTTCGTTTTTGGTGAATTGCGGTCTAATTCGATTGGATTCAAGCCAATGAAAAGGGGTTTTTGATGGCGTGATAACTTCGGATTTGTTCGTTTTTGACAAATTGCTAGTCTACCTCGATTGGAATTGGGCCAATAAAATATTGCTTTTGATTTCATGATAACTTCAGGTTTGTTCATTTTTGGCGAATTGTTAGTCTAATTCGATTGGAATCGGGCCAATGAAATGTGGCTTTGATTTCCTTATGTCTTCGAGTTTGTTCGTTTTTGGCGAATTGCTAATCGAATTCGATTGGAATCGAGCCAATGAAAAATGGGTTTTGATTTCATGATAACTTCGAGTTTGTTCTTTTTGGCGAATTGCTAGTCTAATTCGATTAGAATTGGGCCAATAAAATATTGCTTTCGATTTCATGATAATTTCGGGTTTGTTCATTTTTGGCGAATCGCTAGTCTAATATGATTGGAATCGGGCCAATGAAAAGTGGTTTTTGATTTCATGATATTTTTGGGTTTGTTCGTTTTTAGAGAATCGCTGGTCTAATTCAATTGGAATCGGGACAATGAAATGTGGCTTTTGAGTTCATGATAACTTCGGGTTTGTTCGTTTTTGGCGAATCGCTAGTCTAATTCGATTGGAATCGAGCCAATGATTTCAGGATAACTTCGGGTTTGTTCGTTTTTGGTGAATTACCAGTCTAATTCGATTGGAATCGAGCCAATGAAATGTGGGTTTTGATTTCATGATAACTTCGGATTTGTTCATTTATGGTGAATTGCTAGTCTAATTCGATTGGAATCGGGCCAATGAAATGTGGCTTCTAATTTCACGATGACTTCGGGTTTGTTCGTTTTTGTCAAATCGCTAGTCTAATTCGATTGGACTCGAGCCAATGAAATCTTTTTTTTTTCATTTCATGATAACTTCGAGTATGTTCATTTTGGGCGAATTACCAGTCTAATTCGAATGGAATCTAGCTAATGAAATGTGGCTTTTGATTTTAGGATAACTTCAAGTTTGTTCATTTTTGGTGAATTGCTAGTCTGATTCGATTGGATTCGAGCCAATGAAAAGTGGTTTTTGATTGCATGATAACTTCGGATTTGTTCGGTTTTGGCGAATTGCTAGTCTACTTCGATTGGAATCGGGGTAATAAAATATTGATTTTGATTTCACAATAACTTC
Source organism: Olea europaea var. sylvestris (assembly GCF_002742605.1). NCBI lineage: Eukaryota > Viridiplantae > Streptophyta > Magnoliopsida > Lamiales > Oleaceae > Olea > Olea europaea. The sequence goes on from NC_036249.1 coordinate 27,920,594, forward strand.
GGGTTTGTTCATTTTTGGCGAATTGCTAGTCTAATTCGATTGGAATCGAGCCAATGAAATGTGGCTTTTGATTCTATGATAACTTCGGGTTTTGATCGATTTTGGCGAATTGTCAGTCTAATTCGATTGGAAGCGAGCCAGTGAAATGTGGCTTTTAATTTCATGATAACATCATGTTTGTTCGTTTTTGGCGAATCGCTAGTCTAATTCGATTGGAATCGAGCCAATGAATTGTGGGTGCTGATATAATGATAACTTCGGGTTTATTCGTTTTTGGCGAATTACCAGTCTAATTCGATTGGAATCAAGCCAATGAAATGGGGCTTTTAATTTCACGATGACTTCGGGTTTGTTTGTTTTTGTCGAATCACTAGTCTAATCCGATTGGAATCGAGCTAATGAAATGTGGCTTTTAATTTCATGATAAGTTCGGGTTCGTTTGTTTTTGGCGAATCGCTAGTCTAATTCGATTGGAATCGGGCCAATGAAATGTTGCTTTCGATTTCATGATAACTTCCGGTTTGTTCATTGTTTACGAATAGCTAGTCTAATTCGATTGGAATCGGGCCAATGAAAAGTGGTTTTTGATTTCATGATAACTTCGGGTTTGTTCGTTTTTAGAGAATCGCTGGTCTAATCCAATTCGAATCGGGCCAATGAAATGTGGCTTTTGAGTTCATGATAACTTCGGGTTTGTTCATTTTTGGCGAATCGCTAGTCTAATTCAATGGGAATCGAGCCAATGAAAAGTAGGTGTTGATTTCAGGATAACTTCGGGTTTATTCTTTTTTGGAGAGTTACCAGTCTAATTCGATTGGAATCGAGCCAATGATATGTGTGTTTTGATTTCATGATAACTTCGGGTTTGTTTATTTATGGTGAATTGTTAGTCTAATTCGATTGGAATCGGGCCAATGAAATGTGGCTTCTAATTTCACGATGACTTCGGGTTTGTTCGTTTTTGTCGAATCGCTAGTCTAATTCGATTGGACTCGAGCCAATGAAATCTTTTTTTTCATTTCATGATAACTTCAAGTATGTTCATTTTGGGCGAATTACGAGTCTAATTCGAATGGAATCTAGCCAATGAAATGTGGCTTTTGATTTCAGGATAACTTCAAGTTTGTTCATTTTTGGTGAATTGCTAGTCTGATTCGATTGGATTCGAGCCAATGAAAAGTGGTTTTTGATTGCATGATAACCTTGAATTTTTTTGGTTTTGGCGAATTGCTAGTCTACTTCGATTGGAATCGTGCTAATAAAATATTGATTTTAATTTCACAGTAACTTCGATTTTGTTCATTTTTGGCAAATTGCTAGTCTAATTCGATTGGAATCGGGCCAATGAAACGTGGCTTTTGATTCTATGATAACTTCGGGTTTTGATCGATTTTGGCGAATTGTCAGTCTAATTCAATTGGAAGCGAGACAATGAAATGTGGCTTTTAATTTCATGATAACTTCATGTTTGTTCGTTTTTCGCAAATCGCTAGTCGAATTCGATTGTAATCGAGCCAATAAAATGTGGGTGCTGATTTCATGACAACTTCGGGTTTGTTCGTTTTTTACGAATTACTAGTCTAATTCGATTGGAATCAAGCCAATGAAATGGGGCTTTTGATTTCATGATGACTTCGGGTTTGTTCGTTTTTGTTGAATCACTAGTCTATTTCGATTGGAATCGAGCTAATGAAATGTGGATTTTAATTTCATGATAACTTCGGGTTCGTTTGTTTTTAGCGAATCGCTAGTCTAATTCAATTGGAATCGGGCCAATGAAATGTGGCTTTTGATTTCACAATAACTTCGGGTTTGTTCGTTTTTGTCGAATTGCTAGTCTGATTCGATTGGAATCGAGCCAATGAAATGTGGCTTTTAATTTCATGATAACTTCGAGTTTGTTCATTTTTGGCGAATCACTAGTCTAATTTGATTTGAATCGAGCCAATGAAAAGTTGGTCTTTATTTCATGATAACTTCGGGTTTGTTCATTTTTGGCGAATTGGTAGTCTAATTCGATTCGAATCGGGCCAATGAAATGTGGCTTTTGATTTCATGGTAACTTCGGGTTTGTTTGTTTTTGGTGAATCGCTATTCTAATTCGATTGGAATCGAGCCAATAAAAAGTGGGCGTTGATTACATGATAACTTCGGGTTTGTTCATTTTTAGCGAATTACCAGTCTAATTCGTTTGGAATCGAGCCAATGAAATGTGGCTTTTGATTTCATGATAACTTTGGGTTTGTTCATTTTTAGCAAATTGCTAGTCTAATTCGATTGGAATCGGTCCAATGAAATGTGGTTTTTGATTTCACGATAACTTCGGGTTTGTTCGTTTTTGTCGAATTGCTGGTCTAATTCGATTGGAATCGAGCCAATGAAATGTGGCTTTTGATTTCATGATAACTTCGGCTTTGTTCATTTATGGCGAAGTCTAATTCAATTGGAATCGAGCCAATGAAATGTGGCTTTTGATTTCATGGTAACTTCGAGCTTGTTCATTTTTTGTGAATTGCTAGTCTAATTCGATTGGAATCGGGCCAATGAAATGTGGCCTTTGATTTCATGATAACTTCGAGTTAATTCATTTTTGGCGAATTCCTAGTCTAACTGGATTGGAATCGGGCCAATGAAAAGTGAGTTTTAATTTCATGATAACTTCAGGTTTGTTCATTTTTCGGGAATTGTCAGTCTAATTCGATTGGAATTGAGCCAATGAAATGTGGCTTTTAATTTCATGATAACTTCATGTTTGTTCATTTTTGGCGAATTGCTAGTCTAATTCGATTGGAATCGAGCCAATGAAATGTGGGTGCTGATTTCATGATAACTTCGGGTTTGTTCGTTTTTGGCGAATTACAAGTCTGATTCGATTGTAATCAAGCCAATGAAATGTTGCTTTTGATTTTACGATAACTTCGGGTATGTTCATTTTTGGCGAATTGCTAGTCTAATTCGATTGGAGTCGGGCCAATGAAATGTTGCTTTTGATTTCGTGATAACTTCGGGTTTGTTCGTTTTTTGAAAATTGCTAGTCTAGTTCGATTGGAATCGGGCCAATGAAATGTGGCTTTTGATTTCATGATTACTTCGGGTTTGTTCGTTTTTGGCGAATTACTAGTCTAATTCGATTGGAATCATGTCAATGAAATGTTGCTTTTGATTTCACGATAACTTCAGGTTTGTTCATTTTTGGCGAATTGCTAATCTAATTGGATTGGAATCGGGCCAATGAAATGTGGCTTTTGATTTCATGATAACTTCGGGTTTTTTTTATCATTTTTGGCGAATTGTTAGTTTAATTTGATTGGAATCGAGCCAGTGAAAAGTGGGTTTTGATTTCATCAGAACTTCGAGTTTGTTCGATTTTAACGAATTGTCAGTCTAATTCGATTGGAATCGAGCCAATAAAATGTGGCTTTTAATTTCATGATAACTTCGGCTTTGTTCATTTTTGGCGGATTGCTAGTCTAATTCGATTGGAATCGAGCCAATGAGAAGTGGGTGTTCATTTCGCGATAACTTCGGGTTTGTTTGTTTTTGGCGAATTGCCAATCTAATTCGATTGGAATCGAGCCAATGAAATGTGGCTTTTCATTTCATGATAACTTCGGGTTTGTTCATTTTAGGCAAATTGCTATTCTAATTCGATTGGAATCGAGTCAATGAAAAGTGACTTTTGATTTCACGATAACTTCGGGTTTCTTCATTTTTGTCGAATTGCTAGTCTAATTCGATTGGAATCAAGCTAACGAAATGTGGCTTTCAATTTCATTATAACTTTGGGTTTCTTCGTTTTTTGGCGAATGGCTAGTCTAATTTGATTGGAATCAAGCCAATGAAATGTTGTTTTTGATTTCATGATAACTTCGGGTTTGATCATTTTTGGCGAATTGCTAGTCGAATTCGATTGGAATCGAGCGAATGAAAAGTGGATTTTGATTTCATGATAACTTCGAATTTGTTCGTCTTTAGCGAATTGCTAGTCAAATTCGATTGGAATTGGGCCAATAAAATATTCCTTTTGATTTCATGATAACTTCGGCTTTGTTCATTTTTGGCGAATTACTAGTCTAATTCAATTGGAATCAGGCCAATGAAAAGTTGGTGTTGATTTCATGATAACTTTTGGTTTGTTAGTTTTTGGCAAATTACTAGTCTAATTTGAGTGGAATCGGGCCAATGAAATGTGGCTTTTGATTTCGTGATAACATTGGGTTTGTTCATTTTTGGCAAATTGCTAGTCTGATTCAATTGGAATCGGGCCAATGAAATGTGGCTATTGATTTCACGATACCTTCGGGTTTGTTCATTTTTGGTGAATTGCTAGTCTAATTCGATTGGAATCGGGCAAATGAAATGTGGCTTTGATTTCAATATAACTTTGGGTTGTTTCATTTTTGGCGAATTGCTAGTCGAATTCGATTGGAATCGAGCCAATGAAAAGTGAGTTTTGATTTCATGACAACTTCGAGTTTGTTTGTTTTTGGCAAATTGCTAGTCAAATTTGATTGGAATCGGGCCAATGAAATGTGGCTTTTGATTTCATGATAACTTCTGGTTTGTTCGTTTTTTGCGAATTACGAATCTAATTCGATTGGAATCGAGCCAATGAAATGTGGCTTCTTATTCATGATAACTTTGGGTTTGTTCGTTTTTGATGAATTCCTAGTCTAATTCAATTGGAATCGGGCCAATTAAAAGTTGGTTTCAATTTCATGATAACTTCCTGTTTGTTCGTTTTTAGCGAATTACTAGTCCAATTCGATTGGACTCGAGCCAATGAAATTTTTTTTTTAATTTCGGGATAACTTCGAGGTTGTTCATTTTCGGCGAATTACCAGTCTAATTCAAAGGGAATCGAGCCAATGAAACGTGGCTTTTGATTTCATGATAACTTCAGGTTAGTTCATTTTTAGTGAATTGCTAGTCTAATTCGATTGGATTCTAGCCAATGAAAAGTGGTTTTTGATTGCTTGATAACTTAGGATTTGTTTGTTTTTGGCAAATTGCTAGTCTACTTCGATTGGAATGAAGCAATAAAAATGTTGCTTTTGTTTTCATGATAACTTCGAGTTCATTCGTTTTTGGCGAATTGCTAATCTAATTCGATTCGAATCAGGCCATTGAAATGTGGCTTTGATTTCGTGATGACTTCGGGTTTGTTTTTTTTTTTTGGGGAATTATTAGTCTAAATCGATTGGAATCGAATCAATGAAAAGTGGTTTTTGATTTCGTTATAACTTCGAGTTTGTTCATTTTAGGCAAATTACTAATCTAATTCGATTGGAATCGGGCCAATGAAATGTGGCTTTTGATTTCATGATAGCTTCGGGTTTTTATCGATTTTGGCAAATTGTCAGTCTAATTCGATTGGAATCAAGCCAATGAAATGTGGCTTTTGATTTCATGATAACTTTGGGTTTGTTCGTTTTTGGCAAATTGGTAGTCTAATTCGATTGGAATTGGGCCAATGAAATGTGGCTTTTGATTTCACGATAACTTCGGGTTTGTTCATTTTTGTCCAATTGCTAGTCTAATTCGATTGGAATCGAGCCAATGAAATGTAGCTTTTAATTTCATGATAACTTCGGGTTTGTTCATTTTTAACGGATCGCTAGTCTAATTTGATTGGAATCGGGCCAATGAAAAGTGGTTTTTTATTTCATGATAACTTCGGGTTTGTTCATTTTAAGAGAATTGCTGGTCTAATTCAATTGGAATCGGGCCAATGAAATGTGCCTTTTGATTTCATGATAACTTCGGGTTTGTTTGTTTTTGGCGAATAGCTAGTCTAATTCAATAGGAATCAAGCCAATGAAAAGTGGGTGTTGATTTCATGATAAGTTCGGGTTTGTTCTTTTTGGCGAATTACCAGTCTAATTCGATTGGAATCGAGCCAATGAAATGTGGCTTTTGATTTCATGATAAATACGGGCTTGGTCATTTTTGGTGAATTGCTAGTCTAATTCGATTGGAATCGGGACAATGAAATGTGGCTTTTAATTTCATGATAACTGCGGGTTTCTTCGTTTTTGTCGAATTGCTAGTCTAATTCGATTGGAATCGAGCCAAAGAAATGTCGCTTTTAATTTCATGATAAATTCGGGTTTGTTCATTTTTTGGTGAATCGCTAGTCTAATTTGATTGGAATCGAGCCAATGAAAAGTGATTTTTGATTTCATGATAATTTCAGGTTTATTCGTTTTTAGAGAATTACTAGTCTAATTCGACTGTACTCAAACCAATGAAATCTTTTGTTTAATTTCATGATAACTTCGTGTTTGTTCATTTTTGGCGAATTACCAGTATAATATGGAATCGAACCAATGAAATGTGACTTTTGATTTCATGATAACTTCAAGTTTGTTCGCTTTTGGTGAATTGCTACTCTGATTCGAATGGATTCGAGCTAATGAAAAGTGGGTTTTGATTGCATGATAACTTCGGATTTGTTCGTTTTTAGCGAATTACTACTCTACTTCGATTGGAATCGGGCCAATAAAATACTGCTTTTGATTTCATGATATCTCCGGGTTTGTTCATTATTGGCGAATTGCTTGTCTAGTTCGATTAGAATCAGACCAATGAAATGTGGCTTTTGATTCTATGATAACTTCGGGTTTTGATCGATTTTGGCGAATTGTCAGTCTAATTTGATTGGAATCGAGCCAATGAAATGTGGCTTTTAATTTCATGATAACTTCATATTTGTTTGTTTTGGGCGAATCGCTAGTCTAATCCGATTGGAATCGAGCCAATGAAAAGTGGGTGTTGATTTCATGATAACTTCGGATTTGTTCATTTTTGGCGAGTTACCAGTCTAATTTGATTGGAGTCGAGCCAATGAAATATGGATTTTGATGTCATGATAACTTCGGGTTTGTTCGTTTATGGTGAATTGCTAGTTTAATTCGATTGGAATCGGGCCAATGAAATGTGGCTTTTGATTTCACGATGACTTCAGATTTTTTCGTTTTTGTCGAATCGCTAGTCTAATTCGATTGGAATCGAGCTAATGAAATATGGCTTTTAATTTCATGATAACTTCGGGTTTGTTTTTGGCGAATCGCTAGTCTTATTCGATTGGAATCGGGCTAATGAAATGTGGCTTTTGATTTCACAATAACTTCGGGTTTGTTCTTTTTCGTCGAATTGCTAGTCTGATTCGATTGGAATCGAGCCAACGAAATGCAGCTTCTAATTTCTTGATAACTTCAAGTTTGTTCATTTTTGGCGAATCGCTGGTCTAATTTGATTTGAATCGAGCCAATGAAAATTGGGTCTTGATTTCATGATAACTTCGGGTTTGTTCATTTTTTGCGAATTGCTAGTCTAATTCGATTCGAATTGGGCCAATGAAATGTGGCTTTTGATTTCATGATAACTTCGGGTTTGTTCGCTTTTGGCGAATCGCTATTCTAATTCGATTGGAATCGAGGCAATTAAATGTTGATTTTGATTTCATGATAACTTCAAGCTTGTTCGTTTTTGGCGAATTGCTAGTCTGATTCGATTGGAATTGGGCCAATGAAATGTGGCTTTTGATTCTATGATAACTTTGGGTTTTGATCGATTTTGGCGAATTGTCAGTCTAATTCGATTGGAATCGAGCCAATGAAATGAGGCTTTTAATTTCATGATAACTTCATGTTTGTTCGTTTTGGCGAATCGCTAGTCTAATTCGATTGGAATCGAGCCAATGAAATGTGGGTACTGATTTCATGATAACTTCGGGTTTGTTCGTTTTTGACGAATTACCAATCTAATTCTATTAGAATCAAGCCAATGAAATGTGGCTTTTGATTTCATGATAACTTCGGGTTTGTTCATTTTTGGCGAATTGCTAGTCTAATTCGATTGGAATCGGGCCAATGAAATGTGTCTTTTGATTTCATGATAACTTCGGGTTTGTTCATTTTTGGCGAATTACTTGTCTTGTTCCATTGGAATCGAGCCAATGAAATGTGGATTTTGATTTCATGATAACTTCGGGTTTGTTCATTTTTGGCAAATTGTTAGTTTAATTTGATTGGAATGAAGCCAATGAAAAGTGGGTTTTGATTTCATGCGAACTTCGGGTTTGTTCGATTTTGTCGAATTGCTGGTCTAATTCGATTGGAATCGAGCCAATGAAATGTGGCTTTTAATTTCATGATAACTTCGGCTTTGTTCATTTTTAGCGAATCGCTAGTCTAATTCGATTGGAATCGAGCCAATGAAAAGTGGGTGTTCATTTCATGATAACTTCAGGTTTGTTCGTTTTTAGAGAATTGCTAGTCGATTGGACTCGAGCTAATGAAATCCTTTTTTGAATTTCATGATAACTTCGTGTATGTTCATTTTGGGTGATTTACCAGTCTCAGTTGAATGGAATCGAGCCAATGAAATGTGGCTTTTGATTTCATGATAACTTCAAGTTTGTTCATTTTTGGTGAATTGCTAGTCTGATTCGATTGGATTCGAGCTAATGAAGAGTGGTTTTTGATTGCATGATAACTTTGGATTTGTCCATTTTTGGCGAATTGCTAGTCTACTTCGATTGGAATCGGGCCAATAAAATATTGCTTTTGATTTCATGATAACTTCGGGTTTTTTTTCATTTTTGGCGAATTGCTAGTCTAATTCGATTGGAATCGGGTCAATGAAATGTGGCTTTTGATTCTATGATAACTTCGGGTTTTGATCGATTTTGGCGAATTGTCAGTCTAATTCGATTAGAAATGAGCCAATGAAATGTGGCTTATAATTTCGTGATAACTTCATGTTTGTTCGTTTTTGGCGAATCTCTAGTCTATTTCGATTGGAATCGAGACAATGAAATGTGGGTGTTGATTTCATGATAACTTCGGGTTTGTTCATTTTTGGCGAATTACTAGTCTAATTAGATTGGAGTTGAGCCAATGAAATGTCGCTTTTGATTTCATGATAACTTCGGGTTTCTTCTTTTATGGTGAATTGTTAGTCTAATTCGATTGGAATTGGGCCAATGAAATGTCGCTTTTGATTTCACGATGACTTCGGGTTTGTTCGTTTTTATCGAATCCCTAGCCTAATTCGATTGGAATCAAGCCAATGAAAAGAGGGTTTCGATTTCATGGTAACTTCAGGACTGTTCATTTTTGTCGAATTGTTAGTCCAATTCGGTTGGAATAGAGCCAATAAAAAGAGGGTTTGATTTCATGATAACATCGGTTTGATCGTCTTTGGCAAATTGCCAGCTAATTCGATTGGAATCTAGATAATGAAATGTGGCTTTTAATTTCATGATAACTTCGGGTTTGTTTGTTTTTGACATATCACTAGTCTAATTTGATTGGAATCGAGCCAATGAAAAGTGGGTCTTGATTTCATGATAACTTCGGGTTTGTTCATTTTCGGCGAATTGCTAGGCTAATTCGATTCGAATCGGGCCAATGAAATGTGGCTTTTGATTTCATGATAACTTCGGGATTGTTCATTTTTGGCAAATCGCTAGTCTAATTCGATTGGAATCGAGCCAATAAAAAGTGGGTGTTAATTTCATGATAACTTCAGGTTTCTTCGTTTTTGGCGAATTACCAGTCTAATTCGATTGGAATCGAGCCTATGAAATGCGGCTTTTGATTTTATGATAACTTAGGGTTTGTCCATTTTTTGCAAATTGCTAGTCTAATTCGATTGAAATCGGGCCAATGAAATGTGGCTTTTGATTTCACGATGACTTCGGGTTTGTTCGTTTCTGTCGAATTGCTAGTCTAATTTGATTGGAATCGAGCCAATGAAATGTGGCTTTTATGTTCATGCTAACTTCAGGTTTGTTCATTTTTTGCGAATTGCTAGTCTAATTCGATTGGAATCGAACCAATGAAAAGTGGGTGTTGATTTCATGATAACTACGGGTTTGTTCATTTTTGGCGAATTACCTATCTAATTATATTGGAATCGAGCCAATGAAATGTGGCCTTTGATTTCATGATAACTTCGGGTTAATTCATTTTTGGCAAATTCCTAGTCTAATTGGATTGGAATCGGGCCAATGAAAAGTGGGTTTTAATTTCATGATAACTTCGGGTTTTGATCGATTTTGGTTAATTGTCAGTCTAATTCGATTGGAATCGAGCCTATGAAATGTGGCTTTTAATTTCATGATAACTTCATGTTTGTTCGTTTTTGGCAAATTGCTCGTCTAATTCGATTGGAATCGGGCCAATGAAATGTGGGTGTTGATTTCATGATAACTTCGGGTTTGTTCGTTTTTGACGAATTACCAGTCAAATTCTATTGTAATCAAGCCAATGAAATGTGGCTTTTGATTTCATGATAACTTTGGGTTTGTTCATTTTTGGTGAATTTCTAGTCTAATTCGATTGGAATCAGGCCAATCAAATGTAGCTTTTGATTTCATGATAACTTTGGCTTTGTTCATTTTTGGCGAATTACCAGTCTAATTCGATTGGAATCGAGCCAATGAAATGTGGCTTTTGATTTCATGATAACTTCGGGTTTGTTTGTTTTTGACGAATTACTAGTCTAATTCGATTGGAATCGGGCCGATGAAATGTGGCTTTTGATTTCACACTGACTTCGGGTTTGTTCGATTTTGTCGAATTGCTAGTCTAATTCGATTGGAATTGAACCAATGAAATGTGGCTTCTAATTTCATGACAACTTCCGGTTTGTTCGTTTTTGGAGAATAGCTAGTCTAATTTGACTGGAATCGAGCCAATGAAAAGTGGCTTCTTTGATTTCACAATAACTTCGATTTGTTCATTTCTGTCGAATTGCTAGTCTGATTCGATTGGAACCGAGCCAATGAAATGTGGCTTTTAATTTCAAGATAACTTCGGGTTCGTTTGTTTTTGACGAATCGCTAGTCTAATTCGATTGGAGTCGGGCCAATGAAATGTGGCTTCTGATTTCACAATAATTTCGGGTTTGTTCATTTTTGTCGAATTGCTAGTCTGACTCGATTGGAATCGAGCCAATTAAATGTGGCTTTTAATTTCATGATAACTTCGAGTTTGTTCATTTTTGGCGAATCGCTAGTCTAGTTTGATTTGAATCGAGCCAATGAAAAGTGGGTCTCGATTTCATGATGACTTCAGGTTTGTTCATTTCTGGCGAATTGCTAGTCTGATTCGATTGGAATTGGGCCAATGAAATGTGGCTTTTGATTCTATGATAACTTTGGGTTTTGATCGATTTTGGCTAATCGTCAATCTAATTCGATTGGAATCGAGCCAATGAAATGTGGCTTTTAATTTCATGATAAGTTCGAGTTTGTTCATTTTTGGCGAATCACTAGTCTAATTTGATTTGAATCGAGCTAATGAAAAGTGGGTCTTGATTTCATGTTAACTTCAGGTTTGTTCGTTTTTGGCGAATTGCTAGTCTGATTCGATTGGAATTGGGCCAATGAAATGTGGCTTTTGGTTCTATGATAACTTTGGGTTTTGATCGATTTTGGCGAATTGTCAGTCTAATTCGATTGGAATCGAGCCAATGAAATGTGACTTTTAATTTCACGATAACTTCGGGTTTGTTCGTTTTTGGCGAATTACCAGTCTAATTCGATTGGAATCAAGCCAATGAAATGTCGCTTTTAATTTCACAATAACTTCAGGTTTGTTCATTTTGGCGAATTGCTAGTCTAATTCGATAGGAATCGGGCCATCGAAATGTGGCTTTTGATTTCGTGATAACTTCGGGTTTGTTCGTTTTTACCGAATCGCTATTCTAATTCAATTGGAATCGATCCAATAAAAGTGGGTGTTGATTTCATGATAACTTCGGGTTTGTTCATTTTTGGCGAATTACCAGTCTAATTCGTTTGGAATCGAGCCAATGAAATGTGGCTTTTGATTTCATGATAACTTTGGGTTTGTAAATTTTGTGCAAATTGCTAGCCTAATTCGATTGGAATCGAGCCAATGAAATGTGGCTTCTAATTTCACGATAACTTCGGGTTTGTTCGTTTTTGTCGAATTGCTGGTCTAATTCGATTGGAATCGACCCAATGAAATGTGTCTTTTAATTTCATGATAGCTTCGGCTTTGTTCATTTTTAGCGAATCGCTAGTCTAATTCGATTGGAATCGAGCCAATGATATGTGGGTGTTGATTTCATGATAACTTCGGGTTTCTTAGTTTTTGGCGAATTACCAGTCTAATTCAATTGGAATCGAGCCAATGAAATGTGGCCTTTGATTTCATGATAACTTCGGGTTAATTCATTTTTGGCGAATTCCTAGTCTAACTGGATTGGAATCGGGCCGATGAAAAGTGCGTTTTAATTTCATGATAACTTTAGGTTTGTTCGTTTTTAGGGAATTGCTAGTCTAATTCGATTGGAATCGGGCCAATGAAATGTGGATTATGATTTCATGATAACTTCAGGTTTGTTCGTTTTTGGCGAATTGCTAGTCTGATTCGATTGGAATTAGGCCAATGAAATGTGGCTTTTGATTCTATGTTAACTTTGGGTTTTGATCGCTTTAGGCGAATTGTCAGTCTAATTTGATTAGAATCGAGCCAATGAAATGTGGCTTTTAATTTCATGATAACTTCATGTTTGTTCGTTTTTAGCGAATCGCGAGTCTAATTCGATTGGAATCGAGCCAATGAAATGTGGGTGCTCATTTCATGATAACTTCGGGTTTGTTCGTTTTTGGCGAATTGTCAATCTAATTTGATTGGAATCAAGCCGATGAAATGTTGCTTTTGATTTCACGATAACTTCTGGTTTGTTCATTTTTGGCGAATTTCTAGTCTAATTCGATTGGAATCGGGCCAATGAAATGTGGCTTTTGATTTCATGATAATTTTAGGGTTGTTCGTTTTTGACGAATTGCTAGTATAGTTCGATTGGAATTGGGCCAATGAAATGTGGCTTTTGATTTCATGATAACTTCGGGTTTGTTTGTTTTTCGCGAATTGTTAGTTTAATTTGATTGGAATCTAGCCAATGAAAAGTGGGTTTTGATTTCATGAGATCTTCGGGTTTGTTTGATTTTGGGGAATTGTCAGTCTAATTCGATTGGAATCGAACCAATGAAATGTGGCTTTTAATTTCAGGATAGCTTCGAGTTTGTTCGTTTTTGGCGAATCGCTAGTCAAATTCGATTGGAATCGAGCCAATGAAAAGTGGGTGTTCATTTCATGCTAACTTCAGGTTTGTTCATTTTGGGCGATTTACCAATCTAATTCGATTGGAATCGAGCCAATGAAGTGTGGCTTTTGATTTCATGATAACTTCGGGTTTGTTCATTTTAGGCGAATTGCTAGTTTAATTCGATTGGAATCAGGCCAATGAAATGTGGCTTTTGATTTCACGATAACTTCGGGTTTCTTCGTCTTTATCGAATTGCTAGCCTAATTCGATTGGAATTGAGACAACGAAATGTCACTTTTAATTTGATGATAACTTCGGGTTTGTTTGTTTTTGGCGAATTGCTAGTCTAATTTGATTGGAATCAAGCCAATGAAATGTGGTTTCTGATTGCCTGATAACTTCGGATTTGTTCGTTTTTAGAGAATTGCTAGTCTAATTCGATTGGAATCATGCCAATGAAAAGTGGGTGTTGATTTCATGATAAGTTCGGGTTTGTTCATTTTTGGCGAATTACCAGTCTAATTCGATTGGAATCGAGCCAATGAAATGTGGCTTTTGATTTCATGATAATTTCGGGCTTGTTCATTTTTGGTGAATTGCTAGTCTAATTCGATTGGAATTGGGCCAATGAAATGTGGCATTTGATTTCATGATAACTACGGGTTTCTTCATTTTTGTCGAATTGCAAGCCTAATTCGATTGGAATCGAGCCAACGAAATGTCGCTTTTAATTTCATGATAAATTCGAGTTTGTTCATTTTTGGCGAATCGCTAGTCTAATTTGATTGGAATCGAACCAATGATAAGTTGTTTTTGATTCCATGATAACTTCGGGTTTATTCGTTTTTAGAGAATAGCTAGTCCAATTCGATTGGACTCGGGCCAATGAAATCATTTGTTTAATTTCATGATAACTTCGAGTTTGTTCATTTTTGGCGAATTACCAGTCTAATTCGAATGGAATCGAGCCAATGAAATGTGGCTTTTGATTTCACGATAACTTCAAGTTTTTTATTTTTTGGTGAATTGCTAGTCTTATTCGATTGGATTCGAGCCAATGGTCTTTGATTGCATGATAACTTCGGATTTGCTCATTTTTGGCCAAACACAAGTCTAATTTGATTGGAATCGAGCCAATGAAAAGTGGTTTTTGATTTCATGATAAATTCGGGTTTGTTCGTTTTTAGAGAATCGCTGGTCTAATTCAATTGGAATCGGGCCAATGAAATGTGGCTTTTGAGTTCATGATAACTTCGGGTTTGTTCGGTTTTGGCGAATCGCTAGTCTAATTCGATTGCAATCGAGGCAATGAAAAGTGGGTGTTGATTCCAGGATAACTTCGGGTTTGTTTGTTTTTGGCAAATTGCCAGTCTAATTCGATTGGAATCGAGCCAATGAAATGTGGGTTTTGATTTCATGACAACTTCGGGTTTGTTCATTTATGGTGAAATGCGAGTCTAATTCGATTGGAATCGGGCCAATGAAATGTTGCTTTTGATTTCACGATGACTTCGGGTTTGTTCGTTTTTGTCGAATCACTAGTCTAATTCGATTGGAATCGAGCTAATGAAATGTGGCTTTTAATTTCATGATAGCTTCGGGTTCGTTTGTTTTTTGCGAATCGCTAGTCTAATTCGATTGGAATCGGGCCAATGAAATGTGGCTTTTGATTTCACAATAACTTAGGGCTTGTTCGTTTTGTACAAATTGTTGGTCTAATTCAATTGGAATCAAGCCAATGAAATGTGTCTTTTAATTTCATGATAACTTCGGGTTTGTTCATTTTTGGCGAATCGCTAGTCTAATTTGATTTGAATCGAGCTAATGAAAAATGGGTCTTTCTTTCATGATTACTTCGGGGTTTGTTCATTTTTGGCAAATTGGTAGTCTAATTCGATATGAATCGGGCCAATGAAATGTGGCTTTTGATTTCATGATAACTTTGGGTTTGTTCATTTTTGGCAAATCAATATTCTAATTCGATTGGAATCGAGCCAATAAAAAGTGGATGTTGATTTCATGATAACTTCGGGTTTGTTCATTTTTGCCGAATTACCAGTCTAATTCATTTGGAATCGAGCCAAAGAAATGTGGCTTTTGATTTCATGATAACTTTGGGTTTGTTCATTTTTGGCAAATTGCTAGTCTAATTCGATTGGAATCGGGCCAATGAAATGTGGCTTTTGATTTCACGATAACTTCGGGTTTGTTCGTTTTTGTCGAATTGCTAGTCGAATTCGATTGGAATCGAGCCAATGAAATGTGGCTTTTAAACTTCGGCTTTGTTCGTTTTTGGCGAATCGCTAGTCTAATTCGATTGGAATCGAGCCAATGAAAAGTTGGTGTTTATTTCATGATAACTTCAGGTTTGATAGTTTTTGGCAAATTACCAGTCTAATTCGATTGGAATCGAGCCAATGAAATGTGGCCTTTGATTTCATCATAACTTGGGGTTTATTTATTTTCGGCGAATTCCTAGTCTAACTGGATTGGAATCGGGCCAATGAAAAGTGGGTTTTAATTTCATGATAACTCCAGGTTTGTTTGTTTTTAGGGAATTGCTAGTCTAATTCGATTGGAATCGGCCAATGAAATGTGGATTTTGATTTCATGATAACTTCAAGTTTGTTCGTTTTTGGCGAATCGCTAGTCTAATTCGATTGGAATCGAGCCAATCAAATGTGGGTGCTGATTTCATGATAACTTCGGGTTTTTTTTGTTTTTGGCGAATTACCAGTCTAATTCGATTGGAATCAAGCCAATGAAATGTTGCTTTTGATTTCACGATAACTTCGGGTTTGTTTATTTTTGGCGAATTGCCAGTCTAATTCTATTGGAATCGGGCCAATGAAATGTGGCTTTTGATTTCATGATAACTTCGGCTTTGTTCGTTTTTGGCGAATTGCTAGCCTATTTCGATTGGAATCGGACCAATGAAATGTGGCTTTTGATTTCATGATAACTTCGGGTTTGTTTGTTTTTGGCGAATTTTTAGTTTAATTTGGTTGGAATTGAGCCAATGAAATGTGGCTTTTGATTTCATGAGAACTTTGGGTTTGTTCGATTTTGGCGAATTGTCAATCTAATTCGATTGGAATTGAGACAATGAAATGTGGCTTTTAATTTCATGATAACTTCGGCTTTGTTCATTTTTGGCGAATCGCTAGTCTAATTAGATTGGAATCGAGCGAATGAAAAGTGGGTGTACATTTCATGATAACTTCGGGTTTGTTCGTTTTTGGCGATTTACCAATCTAATTCGATTGGAATCGAGCCAATGAAGTGTGGCTTTTGATTTCACGATAACTTCGAGTTTGTTCATTTTATGCGAATTGCTAGTCTAATTCGATTGGAATCGGGACAATGAAATGTGGCTTTTGATTTCACGATAACTTCGGGTTTCTTCGTTTTTATCGAATTGCTAGCCTAATTCGATTGGAATCGAGCCAACGAAATGTTGCTTTTAATTTCATGATAACATCGGGTTTGTTCATTTTTGGCGAATTGCTAGTCTAACTTGATTGGAATCAAGCCAATGAAATGTGGTTTTGGATTTCATGATAACTTCGGGTTTGTTCGTTTTTAGAGAATCGCTGGTCTAATTCAATTGGAATCGGGACAATGAAATGTGGCTTTTGAGTTCATGATAACTTCGGGTTTGTTCGTTTTTAGAGAATCGCTGGTCTAATTCAATTGGAATCGGGACAATGAAATGTGGCTTTTGAGTTCATGATAACTTCGGGTTTGTTCGTTTTTAGAGAATCGCTGGTCTAATTCAATTGGAATCGGGACAATGAAATGTGGCTTTTGAGTTCATGATAACTTCGGGTTTGTTCGTTTTTAGAGAATCGCTGGTCTAATTCAATTGGAATCGGGACAATGAAATGTGGCTTTTGAGTTCATGATAACTTCGGGTTTGTTCGTTTTTAGAGAATCGCTGGTCTAATTCAATTGGAATCGGGACAATGAAATGTGGCTTTTGAGTTCATGATAACTTCGGGTTTGTTCGTTTTTAGAGAATCGCTGGTCTAATTCAATTGGAATCGGGACAATGAAATGTGGCTTTTGAGTTCATGATAACTTCGGGTTTGTTCGTTTTTAGAGAATCGCTGGTCTAATTCAATTGGAATCGGGACAATGAAATGTGGCTTTTGAGTTCATGATAACTTCGGGTTTGTTCGTTTTTAGAGAATCGCTGGTCTAATTCAATTGGAATCGGGACAATGAAATGTGGCTTTTGAGTTCATGATAACTTCGGGTTTGTTCGTTTTTAGAGAATCGCTGGTCTAATTCAATTGGAATCGGGACAATGAAATGTGGCTTTTGAGTTCATGATAACTTCGGGTTTGTTCGTTTTTAGAGAATCGCTGGTCTAATTCAATTGGAATCGGGACAATGAAATGTGGCTTTTGAGTTCATGATAACTTCGGGTTTGTTCGTTTTTAGAGAATCGCTGGTCTAATTCAATTGGAATCGGGACAATGAAATGTGGCTTTTGAGTTCATGATAACTTCGGGTTTGTTCGTTTTTAGAGAATCGCTGGTCTAATTCAATTGGAATCGGGACAATGAAATGTGGCTTTTGAGTTCATGATAACTTCGGGTTTGTTCGTTTTTAGAGAATCGCTGGTCTAATTCAATTGGAATCGGGACAATGAAATGTGGCTTTTGAGTTCATGATAACTTCGGGTTTGTTCGTTTTTGGCGAATCGCTAGTCTAATTCGATTGGAATCGAGCCAATGAAAAGTGGGTGTTGATTTCAGGATAACTTCAGGTTTGTTCGTTTTTGGTGAATTACCAGTCTAATTTGATTGGAATCGAGCCAATGAAATGTGGGTTTTAATTTCATGATAACTCCAGGTTTGTTTGTTTTTAGGGAATTGCTAGTCTAATTCGATTGGATCGGCCAATGAAATGTGGATTTTGATTTCATGATAACTTCAAGTTTGTTCGTTTTTGACGAATTGCTAGTCTGATTCGACTGGAATTGGGCCAATGAGATGTGGCTTCTGATTCTATGATAACTTTGGGTTTTGATCGATTTTGGCGAATTGTCAGCCTAATTCGACTGGAATCGAGCCAATGAAATGTGGCTTTTAATTTCATGATAACTTCATGTTTGTTCGTTTTTGGCGAATCGCTAGTCTAATTCGATTGGAATCGAGCCAATCAAATGTGGGTGCTGATTTCATGATAACTTCGGGTTTTTTCGTTTTTGGCGAATTACCAGTCTAATTCGATTGGAATCAAGCCAATCAAATGTTGCTTTTGATTTCACGATAACTTCGGGTTTGTTTATTTTTGACGAATTGCCAGTCTAATTCTATTGGAATCGGGCCAATGAAATGTGGCTTTTGATTTCATGATAACTTCGGCTTTGTTCGTTTTTGGCGAATTGCTAGCCTATTTCGATTGGAATCGGACCAATGAAATGTGGCTTTTGATTTCATGATAACTTCGGGTTTGTTTGTTTTTGGCGAATTTTTAGTTTAATTTGGTTGGAATTGAGCCAATGAAATGTGGCTTTTGATTTCATGAGAACTTTGGGTTTGTTCGATTTTGGCGAATTGTCAATCTAATTCGATTGGAATTGAGACAATGAAATGTGGCTTTTAATTTCATGATAACTTCGGCTTTGTTCATTTTTGGCGAATCGCTAGTCTAATTAGATTGGAATCGAGCGAATGAAAAGTGGGTGTACATTTCATGATAACTTCGGGTTTGTTCGTTTTTGGCGATTTACCAATCTAATTCGATTGGAATCGAGCCAATGAAGTGTAGCTTTTGATTTCACGATAACTTCGAGTTTGTTCATTTTATGCGAATTGCTAGTCTAATTCGATTGGAATCGGGACAATGAAATGTGGCTTTTGATTTCACGATAACTTCAGGTTTCTTCGTTTTTATCGAATTGCTAGCCTAATTCGATTGGAATCGAGCCAACGAAATGTCGCTTTTAATTTCATGATAACATCAGGTTTGTTCATTTTTGGCGAATTGCTAGTCTAACTTGATTGGAATCAAGCCAATGAAATGTGGTTTTGGATTTCATGATAACTTCGGGTTTGTTCGTTTTTAGAAAATTGCTAGTCTAATTCGATTGGACTCGAGCTGATGAAATCTTTTTTTAAATTTCATGATAACTTCGAGTTTGTTCATTTTTTGGTGAATTACCAGTCTAATTCGAATGGAATCGAGCCAATGAAATGTGGCTTTTGATTTCATGATAACTTCAGGTTTATTCTTTTTGGTGAATTGCGAGTCTGAGTCGATTGGATTCAAGCCAATGAAAGGGGTTTTTGATGGTATGATAACTTTGGATTTGTTCGTTTTTGACAAATTGCTAGTCTACCTCGATTGGAATTGGGCCAATAAAATATTGCTTTTGATTTCATGATAACTTCGGGTTTGTTCATTTTTAGCGAATTGTTAATTCGATTGGAATCGGGCCAATGAAATGTGGCTTTGATTTCCTTATGTCTTTGAGTTTGTTCGTTTTTGGCGAATTGCTAATCGAATTCGATTGGAATTGAGCCAATGAAAAATGGGTTTTGATTTCATGATAACTTCGAGTTTGTTCTTTTTGGCGAATTGCTAGTCTAATTCGTTTGGAATTGGGCCAATAAAATATTGCTTTCGATTTCATGATAACTTCGGGTTTGTTCATTTTTGGCGAATCGCTAGTCTAATATGATTGGAATCGGGCCAATGAAAAGTGGTTTTTGATTTCATGATAACTTCGGGTTTGTTCGTTTTTAGAGAATCGCTGGTCTAATTCAATTGGAATCGGGACAATGAAATGTGGCTTTTGAGTTCATGATAACTTCGGGTTTGTTCGTTTTTGGCGAATCGCTAGTCTAATTCGATTGGAATCGAGCCAATGAAAAGTGTGTGTTGATTTCAGGATAACTTCAGGTTTGTTCGTTTTTGGTGAATTACCAGTCTAATTTGATTGGAATCGAGCCAATGAAATGTGGGTTTTGATTTCATGATAACTTCGGATTTGTTCATTTATGGTGAATTGCTAGTCTAATTCGATTGGAATCGGGCCAATGAAATGTGGCTTCTAATTTCATGATGACTTCGGGTTTGTTCGTTTTTGTCGAATCGCTAGTCTAATTCGATTGGACTCGAGCCAATGAAATCTTTTTTTTCATTTCATGATAACTTCGAGTATGTTCGTTTTGGGCGAATTACCAGTCTAATTCAAATGGAACCTAGCCAATGAAATGTGGCTTTTGATTTCAGGACAACTTCAAGTTTGTTCATTTTTGGTGAATTACTAGTCTGATTCGATTGGATTCGAGCCAATGAAAAGTGGTTTTTGATTACATGATAACCTCGAATTTGTTCGGTTTTGGCGAATTGCTAGTCTATTTCGATTGGAATCGGGCTAATAAAATATTGATTTTAATTCCACAGTAACTTCGATTTTGTTCATTTTTGGCGAATTGCTAGTCTAATTCGATTGGAATCGGGCCAATAAAATGTGGCTTTTGATTCTATGATAACTTCGAGTTTTGATCGATTTTGGCGAATTGTCAGTCTAATTCGATTGGAAGCGAGCCAGTGAAATGTGGCTTTTAATTTCATGATAACATCATGTTTGTTCGTTTTTGGCGAATCGCTAGTCTAATTCGATTGAATCGAGCAAATGAAATGTGGGTGCTGATTTCATGATAACTTCGGGTTTGTTCGTTTTTGATGAATTACCAGTCTAATTCGATTGGAATCAAGCCAATGAAATGGGGCTTTTAATTTCACGATGACTTCGGGTTTGTTCGTTTTTGTCGAATCACTAGTATAATTCGATTGGAATCGAGCTAATGAAATCTGGCTTTTAATTTCATGATAACTTCGGGTTCGTTTGTTTTTGGCAAATCGCTAGTCTAATTCGATTGGAATCGGGCCAATGAAATGTGGCTTTTAATTTCACAATAACTTCGGGTTTGTTCATTTTTGTCGAATTGCTAGTCTGATTCGATTGGAATCGAGCCAATGAAATGTGGCTTTTAATTTCATGATAACTTCGAGTTTGTTCATTTTTGGCGAATCACTAGTCTAATTTGATTTGAATCGAGCCAATGAAAAGTGGGTCTTTGTTTCATGATAACTTCGGGTTTGTTCATTTTTGGCGAATTGGTAGTCTAATTCGATTCGAATCGGGGCAATGAAATGTGGCTTTTGATTTCATGGTAACTTTGGGTTTGTTCATTTTTGGTGAATCGCTATTCTAATTCGATTGGAATCGAGCCAATAAAAAGTGGGTGTTGATTACATGATAACTTCGGGTTTGTTCATTTTTAGCGAATTACCAGTCTAATTCATTTGCAATCGAGCAAATGAAATGTGGCTTTTGATTTCATGATAACTTTGGGTTTGTTCATTTTTGGCAAACTGCTAGTCTAATTCGATTGGAATCGGGCCAATGAAATGTGGCTTTTGATTTTACGATAACTTCGGGTTTGTTCATTTTTGTCGAATTGCTGGTCTAATTCGATTGGAATCGATCCAATGAAATGTGTCTTTTAATTTCATGATAACTTCGGCTTTGTTCATTTTTGGCGAATCGCTAGTCTAATTCGATTGGAATCGAGCCATTGAAATGTGGCTTTTGATTTCATGATAACTTCGGGCTTGTTCATTTTTGGTGAATTGCTAGTCTAATTCGATTGGAATCGGGCCAATGAAATGTGGCCTTTGATTTCATGATAACTTCGAGTTAATTCATTTTTGGAGAATTCCTAGTCTAACTGGATTGGAATCGGGCCAATGAAAAGTGGGTTTTTATTTCATGATAACTTCAGGTTTGTTCATTTTTCGAGAATTGCTAGTCTAATTTGATTGGAATTGGGCCAATGAAATGTGGATTTTGATTTCATGATAACTTCAAGTTTGTTCATTTTTGGCGAATTGCGAGTCTGATTCGATTGGAAATGGGCTAATGAAATGTGGCTTTTGATTCTATGACAACTTTGGGTTTTGATCGATTTTGGCGAATTGTTAGTCTAGTTCGATTGGAATCGAGCCAACGAAATGTGGCTCTTAATTTCATGATAACTTCATGTTTGTTCATTTTTGGCGAATCGCTAGTCTAATTCGATTGGAATCGAGCCAATGAAATGTGGCTTTTGATTTTACGATAACTTCGGGTATGTTCATTTTTGGCGAATTGCTAGTCTAATTCGATTGGAGTCGGGCCATTGAAATGTGGCTTTTGATTTCGTGATAACTTCGGGTTTGTTTATTTTTGGCAAATTGCTAGTCTAGTTCGATTGGAATCGGGCCAATGAAATGTGGCTTTTGATTTCATGATAACTTCGGGTTTGTTCGTTTTTGGCGAATTACCAGTCTAATTCGATTGGAATCAAGCCAATGAAATGTTGCTTTTGATTTCACGATAACTTCAGGTTTGTTCATTTTTGGCGAATTGCTAATCTAATTGGATTGGAATCGGGCCAATGAAATGTGACTTTTGATTTCGTGATAACTTCAGGCTTGTTCGTTTTTGGCGAATTGCTAGTCTAGTTCCATTGGAATCGGGCCAATGAAATGTGGCTTTTGATTTCATGATAACTTCGGGTTTGTTCATTTTTGGCGAATTGTTAGTTTAATTTGATTGGAATCGAGCCAGTGAAAAGTGGGTTTTGATTTAATTAGACCTTCGGGTTTGTTCGATTTTAACGAATTGTCAGTCTAATTCGATTGGAATCGAGCCAATGAAATGTGGCTTTTAATTTCATGATAACTTCGACTTTGTTCATTTTTGGCGGATTGCTAGTCTAATTCGATTGAATCGAGCCAATGAGAAGTGGGTGTTCATTTCGTGATAACTTCGGGTTTGTTTGTTTTTTGCGAATTGCCAATCTAATTCGATTGGAATCGAGCCAATGAAATGTGGCTTTTGATTTCGTGATAACTTCGGGTTTGTTCATTTTAGGCGAATTGCTAGTCTAATTCGATTGGAATCGGGTCAATGAAATGTGACTTTTGATTTCACGATAACTTCGGGTTTCTTCATTTTTGTCGAATTGCTAGTCTAATTCGATTGGAATCGAGCCAACGAAATGTGGCTTTCAATTTCATTATAACTTTGGGTTTGTTCGTTTTTGGCGAATTACTAGTCTAATTTGATTGGAATCAAGCCAATGAAATGTTGTTTTTGATTTCATGATAACTTCGGGTTTGTTCGTTTTTGGAGAATTGCTAGTCTAATTCGATTGGACTCGAGCCAATAAAATCTTTTTTTTTTTAATTTCATGATAACTTCGAGTTTGTTCATTTTTGGCAAATAACCAATCAAATTCGAATGCAATCGAGCTAATGAAATGTGGCTTTTGATTTCATGATAACTTCAAGTTTGTTCGTTTTTGGTGAATTGCGAGTCTGATTCGATTCGATTCGATTCTATTCGATTCGAGCCAGTGAAAAGTGGTTTTTGATTGCATGAAAACTTTGGATTTGTTCATTTTTGGCGAATTGCTAGTCTACTTCGATTGGAATCGGGCCAATAAGATATTGCTTTTGATTTCATGATAACTTCAGGTTTGTTCATTTTTGGCAAATTGCTAGTCTAATTCGATTGGAATCGGGTCAGTGAAATGTGGCTTTGATTTCATGATAACTTCGGGTTTGTTCATTTTTGGCGAATTGCTAGTCGAATTCGATTGGAATCGAGCGAATGAAAAGTGGGTTTTGATTTCATGATAACTTTGAGTTTGTTCGTCTTTAGCGAATTGCTAGTCAAATTCGATTGGAATTGGGCCAATAAAATATTGCTTTTGATTTCATGATAACTTCGGCTTTGTTCATTTTTGGCGAATTACTAGTCTAATTCGATTGGAATCAGGCCAATGAGAAATGGGTGTTGATTTCATAATAACTTTGGGTTTGTTCGTTTTTGGCAAATTACTAGTCCAATTTGATTGGAATCGGGCCAATGAAATGTGGCTTTTGATTTCGTGATAACATTGGGTTTGTTCGTTTTTGTCGAATTGCTAGTCTAATTCGATTGGAATCGAGCCAATGAAATGTGGCTTTGATTTCATTATAACTTTGGGTTGTTTCATTTTTGGCGAATTGCTAGTCGAATTCGATTGGAATCGAGCCAATGAAAAGTGGGTTTTGATTTCATGACAACTTCGAGTTTGTTCGTTTTTGGCAAATGGCTAGTCAAATTTGATTGGAATCGGGCCTATGAAATGTGGCTTTTGATTTCATGATAACTTCTGGTTTGTTCGTTTTTTGCGAATTACTAATCTAATTCGATTGGAATCGAGCCAATGAAATGTGGCTTCTTATTTCATGATAACTTTGGGTTTGTTCGTTTTTGGTGGATTCCTAGTCTAATTCGATTGGAATCGGGCCAATTAAAAGTTGGTTTCAATTTCTTGATAACTTCCTGTTTGTTCGTTTTTAGCGAATTACTAGTCCAATTCGATTGGACTCGAGCCAATGAATTTTTTTTTTAATTTCGGGATAACTTCGAGGTTGTTCATTTTTGGCGAATTACCAGTCTAATTCAAAGGGAATCGAGCCAATGAAACGTGGCTTTTGATTTCATGATAACTTCAGGTTAGTTCATTTTTAGTGAATTGCTAGTCTAATTCGATTGGATTCTAGCCAATGAAAAGTGGTTTTTGATTGCATGATAACTTTGGATTTGTTCGTTTTTGGCAAATTGCTAGTCTACTTTGATTGGAATCAAGCTATAAAAATGTTGCTTTTGTTTTCATGATAACTTCGAGTTCATTCGTTTTTGGCGAATTGCTAATCTAATTCGATTCGAATCAGGCCATTGAAATGTGGCTTTGATTTCGTGATAACTTCGGGTTTGTTATTTTTGGGGAATTACTAGTCTAATTCGATTGGAATCGAATCAATGAAAAGTGGTTTTTGATTTCGTTATAACTTCGAGTTTGTTCATTTTTGGCGAATTACTAATCTAATTCGATTGGAATCGGGCCAATGAAATGTGGCTTTTGATTTCATGATAGCTTCAGGTTTTTTTCGATTTTGGCAAATTGTCAGTCTAATTCGATTGGAATCAAGCCAATGAAATATGGCTTTTGATTTCATGATAACTTTGGGTTTGTTCGTTTTTGGCAAATTGGTAGTCTAATTCGATTGGAATCGGGCCAATGAAATGTGGCTTTTGATTTCACGATAACTTCGGGTTTGTTCGTTTTTGTCCAATTGCTAGTCAAATTCGATTGGAATCGAGCCAACGAAATTAAGCTTTTAATTTCATGATAACTTCGGGTTTGTTCATTTTTAACGGATCGCTAGTCTAATTTGATTGGAATCGGGCCAATGAAAAGTGGTTTTTTATTTCATGATAACTTCGGGTTTGTTCATTTTTAGAGAATTGCTGGTCTAATTCAATTGGAATCGGGCCAATGAAATGTGCCTTTTGATTTCATGATAACTTCGGGTTTGTTTGTTTTTGGCGAATAGCTAGTCTAATTCGATAGGAATCAAGCCAATGAAAAGTGGGTGTTGATTTCATGATAAGTTCGGGTTTGTTCGTTTTTGGCGAATTACCAGTCCAATTCGATTGGAATCGAGCCAATGAAATGTTGCTTTTGATTTCATGATAAATACGGGCTTGGTCATTGTTGGTGAATTGCTAGTCTAATTCGATTGGAATCGGGACAATGAAATGTGGCTTTTAATTTCATGATAACTGCGGGTTTCATCGTTTTTGTCGAATTGCTAGTCTAATTCGATTGGAATCGAGCCAAAGAAATGTCGCTTTTAATTTCATGATAAATTCGCGTTTGTTCATTTTTGGCGAATCGCTAGTCTAATTTGATTGGAATCGAGCAAATGAAAAGTGGATTTTGATTTCATGATAATTTCGGGTTTATTCGTTCTTAGAGAATTGCTAGTCTAATTCGATTGTACTCGAAGCAATGAAATCTTTTGTTTAATTTCATGATAACTTCGAGTTTGTTCATTTTTGGCGAATTACCAGTATAATATGGAATCGAGCCAATGAAATGTGACTTTTGATTTCATGATAACTTCAAGTTTGTTAGCTTATGGTGAATTGCTAGTCCGATTCGATTGGATTCGAGCCAATGAA
This sequence comes from Olea europaea var. sylvestris, assembly GCF_002742605.1. NCBI lineage: Eukaryota > Viridiplantae > Streptophyta > Magnoliopsida > Lamiales > Oleaceae > Olea > Olea europaea. The sequence goes on from NC_036249.1 coordinate 27,946,773, forward strand.
AACTGTGTTTTTATTGCATGATAACTTCGGATTTGTTCATTTTTAGCGAATTACTACTCTACTTCGATTGGAATCGGGCCAATAAAATACTGCTTTTGATTTCATGATATCTCCGGGTTTGTTCATTATTGGCGAATTGCTTGTCTAGTTCGATTGGAATCAGACCAATGAAATGTGGCTTTTGATTCTATGATAACTTCGGGTTTTGACCGATTTTGGCGAATTGTCAGTCTAACTCGATTGGAATCAGGCCAATGAAATATGGCTTTTAATTTCATGATAACTTTTGGTTTGTTTTTGACGAATCGCTAGTCTAATTCGATTGGAATCGGACTAATGAAATGTGGCTTTTGATTTCACAATAACTTCGGGTTTGTTCTTTTTTGTCGAATTGCTAGTCTGATTCGATTGGAATCGAGCCAATGAGATGCAGCTTCTAATTTCATGATAACTTCAAGTTTGTTCATTTTTGGCGAATCGCTATTCTAATTTGATTTGAATCGAGCCAATGAAAATTGGGTCTTGATTTCATGATAACTTCGGCTTTGTTCATTTTTTGCGAATTGCTAGTCTAATTCGATTCGAATTGGGCCAATGAAATGTGGCTTTTGATTTCATGATAACTTCGGGTTTGTTCGTTTTTGGCGAATCACTATTATAATTCGATTGGAATCGAGCCAATTAAATGTTGATTTTGATTTCATGATAACTTCAAGCTTGTTCGTTTTTGGCGAATTGCTAGTCTGATTCGATTGGAATTGGGCCAATGAAATGTGGCTTTTGATTCTATGATAACTTTGGGTTTTGATCGATTTTGGCGAATTGTTAGTCTAATTCGATTGGAATCGAGCCAATGAAATGAGGCTTTTAATTTCATGATAACTTCATGTTTGTTCGTTTTGACGAATAGCTAGTCTAATTCGATTTGAATCGAGCCAATGAAATGTGGGTGCTGATTTCATGATAACTTCGGGTTTGTTCGTTTTTGGCGAATTACCAGTCTAATTCTATTAGAATCAAGCCAATGAAATGTGGCTTTCGATTTCATGATAACTTCGGGTTTGTTCATTTTTGACGAATTGCTAGTGTAATTCGATTGGAATCGGGCCAATGAAATGTGTCTTTTGATTTCATGATAACTTCAGGTTTGTTCATTTTTAGCGAATTACTTGTCTAGTTCCATTGGAATCGGGCCAATGAAATGTGGATTTTGATTTCATGGTAACTTCGGGTTTGTTCGTTTTTGGCAAATTGTTAGTTTAATTTGATTGGAATCAAGCTAATGAAAAGCGGGTTTTGATTTCATGCGAACTTCAGGTTTGTTCGATTTTGTCGAATTGCTGGTCTAATTCGATTGGAATCGAGCCAATGAAATGTGGCTTTTAATTTCATGATAACTTCGGCTTTGTTCATTTTTGGCGAATCGCTAATCTAATTCGATTGGAATCGAGCCAATGAAAAGTGGGTGTTCATTTCATGATAACTTCAGGTTTGTTTGTTTTTAGAGAATTGATAGTCGATTGGACTCGAGCCAATGAAATCCTTTTTTGAATTTCATGATAACTTCGAGTATGTTCATTTTTGGTGAATTACCAGTCTAAGTTTAATGGAATCGAGCCAATGAAATGTGGCTTTTGATTTCATGATAACTTCAAGTTTGTTCATTTTTGGTGAATTGCTAGTCTGATTCGATTGGATTTGAGCTAATGAAAAGTGGTTTTTGATTGCATGATAACTTTGGATTTGTCCATTTTTGGCGAATTGCTAGTCTACTTCGATTGGAATAGGGCCAATAAAATATTGCTTTTGATTTCACGATAACTTCGGGTTTTTTCATTTTTGGCGAATTGCTAGTCTAATTCGATTGGAATCGGGTCAATGAAATGTGGCTTTTGATTCTATGATAACTTTGGGTTTCGATCGATTTTGGCGAATTGTCAGTCTAATTCGATTAGAAACGAGCCAATGAAATGTGGCTTATAATTTCGTGATAACTTCATGTTTGTTCTTTTTTGGCGAATCTCTAGTCTATTTCGATTGGAATCGAGACAATGAAATGTGGGTGTTGATTTCATGATAACTTCGGGTTTGTTCATTTTTGGCAAATTACTAGTCTAATTAGATTGGAGTTGAGCCAATGAAATGTCGCTTTTGATTTCATGATAACTTCGGGTTTCTTCGTTTATGGTGAATTGCTAGTCTAATTCGATTGGAATTGGGCCAATGAAATGTGGCTTTTGATTTCACGATGACTTCGGGTTTGTTCATTTTTATCGATTCCCTAGCCTAATTCGATTGGAATCAAGCCAATGAAAAGAGGGTTTCGATTTCATGGTAACTTCAGGACTGTTCGTTTTTGTCGAATTGTTAGTCCAATTCGGTCGGAATAGAGCCAATGAAAAGAGGTTTGATTTCATGATAACATCGGTTTGATCGTCTTTGGCAAATTGCCAGCTAATTCGATTGGAATCTAGATAATGAAATGTGGCTTTTAATTTCATGATAACTTCGGGTTTGTTTGTTTTTGACGTATCACTAGTCTAATTTGATTGGAATCGAGCCAATGAAAAGTGGGTCTTGATTTCAAGATAACTTCGGGTTTGTTCATTTTTGGCGAATTGCTAGGCTAATTCGATTCGAATCGGGCCAATGAAATGTGGCTTTTGATTTCATGATAACTTCGGGATTGTTCATTTTTGGCAAATCGCTAGTCTAATTCGATTGGAATCGAGCCAATAAAAAGTGGGTGTTAATTTCATGATAACTTCAGGTTTCTTCGTTTTTGGCGAATTACCAGTCTAATTCGATTGGAATCGAGCCTATGAAATGCGGCTTTTGATTTTATGATAACTTAGGGTTTGTCCATTTTTTGCAAATTGCTAGTCTAATTCGATTGAAATCGGGCCAATGAAATGTGGCTTCTGATTTCACGATGACTTCGGGTTTGTTCGTTTCTGTCGAATTGCTTGTCTAATTCGATTGGAATCGAGCCAATGAAATGTGGCTTTTAAGTTCATGCTAACTTCAGGTTTGTTCATTTTTTACGAATCGCTAGTCTAATTCGATTGGAATCGAACCAATGAAAAGTGGGTGTTGATTTCATGATAACTTCGATTTGTTCATTTTTGGCGAATTACCAGTCTAATTCGATTGGAATCGAGCCAATGAAATGTGGCCTTTGATTTCATGATAACTTCGGGTTAATTCATTTTTGGCGAATTCCTAGTCTAATTGGATTGGAATCGGGCCAATGAAAAGTGGGTTTTAATTTCATGATAACTTCGGGTTTTGATCGATTTTGGTTAATTGTCAATCTAATTCGATTGGAATCGAGCCTATGAAATGTTGCTTTTAATTTCATGATAACTTCATGTTTGTTCGTTTTTGGCAAATCGCTCATCTAATTTGATTGGAATCGGGCCAATGAAATGTGGGTGTTGATTTCATGATAACTTCGGGTTTGTTCGTTTTTGGCGAATTACCAGTCTAATTCTATTGGAATCAAGCCAATGAAATGTGGCTTTTGATTTCATGATAACTTTGGGTTTGTTCATTTTTGGTGAATTTCTAGTCTAATTCGATTGGAATCAGGCCAATCAAATGTAGCTTTTGATTTCATGATAACTTTGGCTTTGTTCATTTTTGGCGAATCACCAGTCTAATTCGATTGGAATCGAGCCAATGAAATGTGGCTTTTGATTTCATGATAACTTCGGGTTTGTTTGTTTTTGACGAATTACTAGTCTAATTCGATTGGAATCGGGCCAATGAAATGTGGCTTTTGATTTCACACTGACTTCGGGTTTGTTCGATTTTGTCGAATTGCTAGTCTAATTCGATTGGAATTGAACCAATGAAATGTGGCTTCTAATTTCATGACAACTTCCGGTTTGTTCGTTTTTGGAGAAGAGCTAGTCTAATTTGATTGGAATCGAGCCAATGAAAAGTGGTTTTTGATTTCATGATAACTTAAGGTTTGTTTATTTTTAAAGAATTACTAGTCTAATTCGATTGGACTCGAGCTAATGAAATATTTTTTTTGAATTTCCTGATAACTTCGAGTTTGTTCATTTTTTACGAATTACAAGTCTAATTCGAATGGAATCGAGCCAATGAAATGTGGCTTTTGATTTCATGATAACTTAAGGTTTGTTCATTTTTCCTGAATTGCTAGTCTAATTCGATTGGATTCGGGCCAATGCACAGGGGTTTTTGATTTCATGATAACTTCAGATTTGTTCATTTTTGGCAAATTGCTAGTCTACATCGATTGGAATCAGGCCAATAAAATGTTGCTTTTGATTTCATGACAACTTCAAGTTTGTTCGTTTTTGGCGAATTGCTAGTCAAATTTGATTGGAATCGGCCAATGAAATGTGGCTTTGATTTCATGATAACTTTGAGTTTGTTCATTTTTTGCAAATTACTAGTCGAATTCGATTGGAATCGAGCCTATGAAAAGTGGGTTTGGATTTCATGGTAACTTCGAGTTTGTTCATTTTTGGCGAATTGCTAGTCTAATTCGATTGGAATCGGGCCAATGAAATGTGGCTTTTTATTTCATGATAACTACAGGTTTGTTCGTTCTTGGCGAATTGCTAGCCTAATTCTATTGGAATTGGGCCAATGAAATGTGGCTTTTCATTTCATGATAACTTCAGGTTTGTTCGTTTTTGGCGAATTACCAGTCAAATTCGATTGGAATCGAGCCAATGAAATGTGGCTTTTGATTTCCTGATAACTTCGGGTTTGTTTATTTTTGGCGAATTGCTATTCTAATTCGATTGGAATCGGGCCAATAAAATGTGACTTTTGATTTCACGATAACTTCGAGTTTGGTCGTTTTTGGCGAATTGCTAGTCTAATTCGATTGGAATCGAGAAAATGAAATGTGGCTTTTAATTTCATGATAACGTCGGGTTTGTTCGTTTTTGGTGAATCGCTAGTCTAATTCAATTGGAATTGAGCCAATGAAAAGTAGTTTATGATTTCATGATAACTTCGGGTTTGTTCGTTTTGGTCAAATCGCTAGTCTAATTCGATTGGGATTGAGCAAATGAAAAGCGATTTTTGATTTCATGATAAATTCGGGTTTGTTCGTTTTTGGCGAATTCCTAGTCTAATTCGATTGGAATCGGGCCGTTGAAAAGTGGGATTTAATTTCATGATAACTTTGGGTTTGTTCGTTTTTGGCGAATTCCTAGTCTAATTCGATTGGAATCGGGCCATTGAAAAGTGGGATTTAATTTCATGATAACTTCGGGTTTGTTCATTTCTGGCGAATTTGTAGTCTAATTCGATTGGAATCGGGCCAATGAAATGTGGCTTTTGATTTCACAATAACTTCATCTTTGTTTATTTCTAGCGAATTTCTAGTCTAATTCGATTGGAATCGGGCCAATGAAACGTGGCTTTTGATTTCATGATAACTTCGGGTTTGTTCGTTTTTGGCGAATTGCTAGTCTAATTCGATTGGAATTGGGCAAATGAAATATGGCTTTTGATTTCATGGTAACTTCAGGTTTGTTCGTTTTTGGCGAATTGTTAGTTTAATTTGATTGGAATCAAGCCAATGAAAAGTGGGTTTTGATTTCATGATAACTTCAGGTTTTGATCGATTTTGGCGAACTGTCAGTCTAATTCGATTGGAATCGAGCCAATAAAATGTGGCTTTTAATTTCATGATAACTTCATGCTTGTTCTTTTATGGCGAATCACTAGTCTAATTCGATTGGAATCGAGCCAACGAAAAGTGGGTGTTGATTTCATGATAACTTCAGGTTTGTTCATTTTTGGTGAATTACCGGTCTAATTCATTTGGAATCGAGCCAATGAAAAGTAGCTTTTCATTTCATGATAACTTCGAGTTTGTTCATTTTTGGCGAATTGCGAGTCTAATTCGATTGGAATCAGGCCAATGAAAGGTGGCTTTTGATTTCACGATGACTTCGGGTTTGTTCATTTTTGTCGAATCGCTAGTCTAATTTCATTGGAATCGAACCAATGAAATGTGGCTTTTAATTTCATGATAACTTCGTGTTTGTTCATTTTTGGAGAATCGCTAGTCTAATTTGATTGGAATCGAGCCAATGAAAAGTGGTTTTTGATTTCATGATAACTTCGGGTTTGTTCCTTTTTAAAGAATTGCTAGTCTAATTCGATTGGACTCGAGCCAATGAAATATTTTTTTTTAATTTCATGATAATTTCGAGTTTGTTCATTTTTAGCGAATTACGAGTCCAATTCGTATGGAATCGAGCCAATGAAATGTTGCTTTTGATTTCATGATAACTTTAGGTTTGTTCATTTTTGGTGAATTGCTAGTCTAATTCGATTGGATTCGAGCTAGTGAAAAGGGGTTTTTGATTGCATGATAACTTCAGATTAGTTCATTTTTAGCAAATTGCTAGTCTACTTCGATTTGAATCGGGCCAATAAAATGTTGTTTTTGATTTCATGACAACTTCGGGTTTGTTCATTTTTAGCGAATTGCTAGTCAAATTTGATTGGAATCAGGGCAATGAAAAGTGGCTTTGATTTCATGATAACATCGAGTCTGTTCATTTCTGGCGAATTGCTAGTCGAATTCGATTGGAATCGAGCCAATGAAAAGTGGGTTTTGATTTCATGATAACTTAAAGTTTTTTAATTTTTGGCGAATTGCGAGTCTAATTCGATTGGATTCGGGCCAATGAAATGTGGCTTTCAATTTCATGATAACTTCGGGTTCGTTCATTTTTGATGAATTACCAGTCTAATTCAATTGGAATCGAGCAAATGAAATCTGACTTTTGATTTCAAGATAACTTTAGGTTTTTTCGTTTTTGGCGAATTGCTAGTCTAATTCGATTGGAATCGGGCCAATGAAATGTGACTTTTGATTTCACGATAACTTTGGGTTTGTTCGTTTTTGGCGAATTGCCAGTCTAATACGATTGGAATCGGGCCAATGAAATGTGACTTTTGATTTCACGATAACTTTGGGTTTTTCGTTTTTGGCGAATTGCCAGTCTAATTCGAATGGAATCGGGCCAATGAAATGTGACTTTTGATTTCACGATAACTTCGGGTTTGTTCGTTTTTGGCGAATTACCAGTCTAATTCGATTGGAATCGAGCCAATGAAATGTGACTTTTGATTTCACGATAACTTCGGGTTTGTTCGTTTTTGGCGAATTGCTATTCTAATTCGAATGGAATCAAGCCTATGAAATGTGCCTTTTAATTTCATGATAACGTCGGGATTGTTCATTTTTGGCGAATCGCTTGTCTAATTCGACTCGATTCGAGCCAATAAAAAGTGGGTCTTGATTTCATGATAACTTCAGGTTTGTTCATTTTTGGCGAATTGCCAGTCTAATTCGATTGGAATCGAGCCAATGAGATGTTGCTTTTGATTTCATTATAACTTCGGGTTTGTTCATTTTTGGCGAATTGCTAGTCTAATTCGATTGAATCGAGCCTATGAAAAGTGGCTATTGATTTTATGATAGCTTCTGGTTCCTTCATTTTTTTGCTAATTGCTAGTCCAATTCGATTAGAATCGAGTCACTGAAATGTCGCTTTTGATTTCATGATAACTTCGAGTTTGGTCATTTTCGGTGAATTGCTAGTCTAATTCGATTGGAATCGAGCCAATGAAAAGTGGGTTTTTATTGCATGATAACTTTGGGTTTGTTCGTTTTTGGAGAATTACTAATCTAATTCGATTGGAATCAGGCCAATGAAATGTTGCTTTTAATTTCTTGATAACGTCGATTTTGTTCGATTTTGGTGAATTGATGGTTTGATTCGATTGAATCGAGCCAATGAAAAGTGGCTTTTGATTTCATGATAACTTCAGGTTTCTTTGTTTTTGGCAAATTTCTAGTCTAATTCGATTGGAATCGAGCCAATGAAAAGTGATTTTTGATTTCATGATGACTTCGAGTTTGTTTGTTTTTTGTCGAATTGCAAGTCTAATTCGATTAGAATCAAGCCAATGAAAAGAGGGTTTCAATTTCGTGGTAACTTTAGGATTGTTCGTTTTTGTCGAATTGCTAGTCCAATTCGGTTGGAATTGAGCCAATGAAAAGAGGGTTTGATTTCATGATAACATCAGGTTTGTTCGTCTTTGGCGAATTGCCAGTCTAATTCGATTGGAATCGAGCCAATGAAATGTGGCTTTTGATTTCATGATAACTTCGGGTATGTTCATTTTTGGCGAATTAGCAATCTAATTCGATTGGAATCAAGCCAATGAAATGTGGCTTTTGATTTCATGATAACTTCGGGTTTGTTCATTTTTGACGAATTGCTAGTCTAATTCGATTTGAATCGGGCCAATGAAATGTGTCTTTTGATTTCACGATAACTTCGGGTTTGTTCGTTTTTGGCGAATTGCTAGTCTAATTCGATTGGAATTGAGCCAATGAAATTTGGCTTTTAATTTCATGATAACGTCGGGTTTGTTCGTTTTTGGCGAATCGCTAGTCTAATTCGATTGGAATCGAGCCAATGAAAAGTAGTTTTTGATTTCATGATAACTTCGATTTTGTTCATTTTTGTCGAATTGCTAGTCTAATTCGATTGGGATCGAGCAAATGAAAAGTGATTTTTGATTTCATGATAAATTCGGGTTTGTTCATTTTTGGTGAATTCCTAGTCTAATTCGATTGGAATCAGGCCAATGAAAAGTGGGTTTTAATTTCATGATAACTTCGGGTTTGTTCGTTTTTGGCGAATTGCTAGTCTAATTCGATTGGAATTGAGCCAATGAAATGTGGCTTTTGATTTCATGATAACTTCAGGTTTGTTCATTTTTGGCGTATTGCTAATCTAATTCTATTGGAATCGAGCAAATGAAATGTGGCTTTTAATTTCATGATAACTTTGAGTTCGTTCATTTTTAGATCGTGAGTCTAATTCGATTGGAATTGAGCCAATGAAAAGTGGGTCTTGATTTCATGATAACTTCCGGTTTGTTCGTTTTTGGCGAATTACCAGTCTAATTCGATTGGAATCGAGCTAATGAAATGTTACTTTTGATTTCATGATAACTTCAGGTTTGTTCATTTTTGGTGAATTGCTAGTCTAATTTGATTGAATCGAGCCTATGAATAGTGGCTATTGATTTTATGATAACTTCTGGTTCGTTCATTTTTTTGCTAATTGCTAGTCTATGTCGATTGGAATCGAGCCACTAAAATGTGGCTTTTGATTTCATGATAACTTCGGGTTTGGTCATTTTCAGTGAATTGCTAGTCTAATTCGATTGGAAATCGGGCCAATGAAAAGTGGGTTTTGATTTCATGATAACTTCGGGTTTATTCGTTTTTGGAGAATTAATAATCTAATTCAATTGGAATCAGGCCATTGAAATGTTGATTTTGATTTCATGATAACGCCGGGTTTGTTCGTTTTTGGTGAATTGATAGTCTAATTCGATTGAATCGAGCCAATGAAAAATGGCTTTTGATTTAATGATAACTTCAGGTTTCTTCGTTTTTGGCAAATTTCTAGTCTAATTCGATTGGAATCGAGCCAATGAAAAGTGATTTTTGATTTCATGATGACTTCGAGTTTGTTTGTTTTTGTCGAATTGCAAGTCTAATTCGATTAGAATCAAGCCAATGAAAAGAGGGTTTTGATTTCGTGGTAACTTTAGGATAGTTCATTTTTGTCGAATTGCTAGTCCAATTCGGTTGGAATTGAGCCAATGAAAAGAGGGTTTGATTTCATGATAACATCGGGTTTGTTCGTCTTTGGCGAATTGCCAGCTAATTCGATTGGAATCGAACCAATGAAATGTGGCTTCTGATTTCATGATAACATCGGATTTGTTCAATTTTGGAGAATTGCCTGTGTAATTCGATTAGAATCGAGCCAATGAAATGTGGCTTTTATTTCATGTTAACTTCGGATTTGTTCATTTTTGGTGAATAGCTAGTCTAATTCGATTGGAATCAAACCAATGAAAAGTGGCTGTTGATTTCATGATAAATTGGAATCAAACCAATGAAAAGTGGCTGTTGATTTCATGATAACTTCGGGTTTGTTTTTTTTGTGAATTGATAGTCTAATTCGATTGGAATCAAGCTAACGAAAAGTGGTTTTTGATTTCATGATAACTTCGGGTTTGATCGTTTTTTGCCGAATTGCTAGTCTAATTCGATTGGACTCGAGCCAATGAAATGGAGTTTTTAATTTCATGATAACTTCGAGTTTGTTCATTTTTGGCGAATTACTATTCTAATTCGATTGGAATCGAGCCGATGAAATGTAGCTTTTGATTCATGATAACTTCAGTTTTTGGTGAACTGCTAGTCTAATTCGATTGGATTCGAGCTAATGAAAAGTGGTTATTGATTGCATGATAACATTGGATTTGTTCATTTTTGGCGATTTGCTAGTCTACTTCGATTGGAATCAGGCCAATTAAATATTGCTCTTGATTCATGACAAATTCGAGTTTGTTCGTTTTTGGCGAACTGCTTGTCTAATTCGATTGGAATCGAGCTAATGAAATGTGGCTTTGATTTCATGATAACTTCGGGTTTGTTAGTTTTTGGCGAATTGCTGGCCGAATTCGATTGGAATCGAGTAAATGAAAAGTGGATTTTGATTTCATGCTAGTTTCAGGTTTTTTCATTTTTGGCGAATTGCTAGTCTAATTCGATTGGAATCAGGCCAATGAAATGTGGCTTTTGATTTCATGATAACTTCGGGTTTGTTTGTTTTTGGCGAATTGCTAGTTGAATTCGATTGGAATCGAGCAAATGAAAAGTGGATTTTGATTCCATGCTAACTTCGGGTTTGTTCATTTTTTGGCGAATTACCAGTCTAATTTATTGGAATCGGGTCAGTGAAATGTGGCTTCTAATTTCATGATAACTTCGGGTTTGTTCGTTTTTGGCGAATTGCTAGTCTAATTCGATTCGAATCGGGCCAATGAAATGTGGCTTTTGATTTCACTATAACTTCGGGTTTGTTCGTTTTTGTCGAATTGCTAGTCTAATTTGATTGGAATCGAGCCAATGAAATGTGGTTTTTAATTTCATGATAACTTCGGGTTTGTTCGTTTTTAACGAATCGCTAGTCTTATTTGATTGGAATCGAGCCAACGAAAAGTGGTTTTTGATTTCATGATAACTTTGGGTTTGTTTGTTTTTAGAGAATTGCGAGTCTAATTCGATTGGACTCGAGCCAATGAAATATTTTTTTTTAATTTCATGATAACTTCGAGTTTGTTCATTTTTGACGAATTACCGGTCTAATTCGAATGGAATCGAGCCAATGAAATGTGGCTTTTGATCTCATAAAAACTTCAAGTTTGTTTGTTTTTGGTGAATTGCTAGTCTAAGTCAATTGGATTCGAGCCAATGAAAAGTGGTTTTTGATTGCATGATAAATTCAGCTTTATTCATTTTTGGCGAATTGCTTGTCTACTTCGATTGGAATCGGGCTAGTAAAATGTTGCTTTTGATTTCATGATAACTTCGAGTTTGTTCATTAATGGCGAATTGCTAATCTAATTCGATTGGAATCGGGCTAATGAAATGTGGCTTTGAATTCATGATAACTTCGGGTTTGTTCATTTTTGGCGAATTGCTAGTCCAGTCGATTGGATTTGAGCTAATCAAAAGTGGTTTTTGATTTCACGATAACTTCGGGTTTGTTCATTTTTGGCGAATTGCTAGTCTAATTCGATTGGAATCGGGCCAATTAAATGTGGATTTTGATTTTACAATAACTTCGGGTTTATTCATTTTTGTCGAATTGGTTGTCTAATTCGATTGGAATCGAGCCAATGAAATGTGGCTTTTGATTTCATTATAACTTTGGGTTAGTTTGTTTTTGACGAATTGCTAGTCTAATTCGATTGGAATCGAGCCAATGAAAAGTAGGTTTTGATTTCATGATAACTTCATCTTTGTTCGTTTTTAGCGAATTGCTAGTCTAATTCAATTAGAATCTGGCCATTGAAATGTTGCTTTTGATTTCATGATAACTTCTGGTTCATTCAATTTTTTCTAATTGCTCGTCTAATTCGATTGAATTGAGCCAATGAAAAGTGGCTTCTGATTTCGTGATATCTTCGGGTTTGTTCATTTTTAGCGAATTGATAATCTAATTCGATTGGAATTGAGCCAATGAAAATAGGTTTTTGATTCAATGAAAACTTCATATTTGTTCATTTTTGGCGAATTGCTAGTCTAATTCGATTGGAATAGAGATGCTGAAAAGAGATATTTGATTCCATGAAAACTTTAAGTTTGCTCGTTTTTTGTCAAATTGCTAGTTTAATCCGATTGGAATCGGGCCAATGAAATGTGGCTTTTGATTTCACGATAACTTCGGGTTTGCTCGTTTTTGTCGTATTGATAGTCTAATTCGATTGGAATCGAGCCAATGAAATGTGGGTTCTGATTTCATGATAACTTTAGGTTTGTTCCTTTTAAGCGAATTGCTAGTCTAATTCGAATAGAATCTTGCCAATGAAATGTTGCTTTTGATTTCATGATAACTTCTGGTTCGTTCATTTTTTGCTAATCGCTAATCTAATTCAATTCAATTGAGCCAATGAAAAGTGGCTTCTAATTTCATGATATCTTCAGGTTTGTTCATTTTTGGCGAATAGCTAGTCTAATTCGATTTGAATCGAGCCAATGAAAAGAGGTTTTTGATTCCATGAAAACTTCGAGTTTGTTCATTTTTGGCAATTTGCTAGTCTAATTCGATTGGAATCGAGCCAACGAAAAGCGGCTTCTGATTTCATGATAACTTCAGGTTTGTTCATTTTTGGCGAATTGCTAGTCTAATTCAATTGAATCAAGCCAATGAAAAGTGGTTTTTGATTTCATTGTAACTTCGGGTTTGTTCATTTTTGGCAGATTGCTAGTCTAATTCAATTGGAATTGAGCCAATGAAAAGTGGGTTTTGATTTCATGATGACTTCGGGTTTTTTCGTTTTTAGCAAACTGCTAGTCTAATTCAATTAGAATCTGGCCACTAAAATGTTGCTTTTGATTTGATGATAACTTCAAGTTTGTTTGTTTTTGGCGAATTACTATTCCAATTCGATTGAATCGAGCCAATGAAAAATGGCTTTTGATTTCATGATAACTTCAAGTTCGTTTATTTTTTGGCAATTTCTAGTCTAATTCGATTGGAATCGAGCCAATGAAATGTGGCTTTTGAGTTCGTGATAACTTCGGGTTCGTTCGTTTTTTGCTAATTGCTAGTCTAATTCGATTGGAATCGAGCCAATGAAAAGTGGCTTTTGATTTCATGATAACTTCAGGTTTGTTCATTTTTGGTGAATTCCTAGTCAAATTCGATTGGAATCGAGCCAATGAAGAGTGGTTTTTGACTTCATGATAACTTCAAGTTTGTTCATTTTTTGCTAATTGCTAGTCTAATTCGTTTGGATTCGAGCAAATGAAAAGTGGTTTTTGATTTCATGATAACTTCGGGTTTGTTCATTTTTGGTGAATTTCTAGTCTAATTCTATTAGAATCGGGCCAATGAAATGTGGCTTTTGATTTCACGATAACTTCGAGTTTGTTCATTTTTGTCGAATTACTAGGCCAATTCGATTGAAATCGAGCCAATGAATCTGGCTTCTGATTTCATGAAAACTTTAGGTTTGTTCATTTTTGGCGAATTGCTTGTCTAGTTCGATTGAATCGAGCCAATGAAATGGGGCTTCTGATTTCATGATAACTTCGGCTTTGTTCGTTTTTGGAGAATTGCTAATCTAATTCGATTGGAATCGAGCCAATGAAAAGTGATTTTTGATTTCATGATAACTTCGAGTTTCTTTGTTTTTAGCGAATTGCTAGTCTAATTCGATTGGAATCGAGCCAATGATATGTTGTTTTTGATTTCTTGATAACTTTGAGTTTGTTCGACTTTACCGAATTACCAGTGTAATTCTATTGGAATTGAGCCAATGAAATGTGGATTTTGATTGCATGATAACTTCGGGTTTGTTCATTTTTAGCTAATTGATAGTCTAATTCAATTGGAATCGAGCAAATGAAAAGTGGCTTTTGATTTCATTATAACTTCGAGTTTGTTTGTTTTTGGCGAATTGCTTGTCTAATTCGATTGGATTCGAGCTAATGAAAAGATGTCTTTGATTTCATGATAACTTCGGGTTTGTTCATTTTTGGCGAATTGCTAGTCTAATTCCATTGGAATCGGGCCAATGAAATGTGGCTTTTAATTTCACAATAACTTCGGGTTTGTTCATTTTTGTAGTATTGCTAGTCTAATTCAATTGGAATCGAGCCAATGAAATGTGGCTTTTGATTTCAATATAACTTTGGGTTTGTTCATTTTTGGCAAATTGCTAGTCTAATTCGATTGGAATCAAGCCAATGAAAAGTAGGTTTTGATTTCATGATAACTTCGGGTTCGTTCGTTTTTAGCTAATTGCTAGTCTAATTCGATTGGAATCGAGCCAATGAAAAGTGGCCTTTGATTTCATGATAACTTCGGGTTTGTTCATTTTTGGCGAATTACTAGTCTAATTCGATTGGAATCAAGCCAATGAAAAGTAGGTTTTGATTTCATGATAACTTCGGGTTCGTTCGTTTTTAGCTAATTGCTAGTCTAATTCGATTGGAATCGAGCCAATGAAAAGTGGCCTTTGATTTCATGATAACTTCGGGTTTGTTCATTTTTGGCGAATTACTAGTCTAATTCGATTGGAATCAAGCCAATGAAGAGTGGTTTTTGATTGGATTCATTTTTAACGAATTGCAAGTCTAATTCGATTGGAATCAAGCCAATGAAATGTTGCTTTTAATTTCCTGATAACTTCGAGTTTGTTCATTTTTGGCAAATTGCTAGTCTAATTCGATTGGAATCGAGCCAATGAAAAGTGTCTATTGATTTCATGATAACTTCGGGTTTGTTCATTTTTGGGGAACTGCTAGTCTAATTCAATTGGAATCGAGCCAATGAAAAGTGGTTTTTGATTTCATGAAAACTTCGAGTTTGATCGGTTTTGGCAAATTGCTAGTCTAATTTGATTGGAATCGAGCGAATGAAATGTGGTTCTAATTTCATGAAAACTTCGGGATTGTTCATTTTTTGACGAATTGCTAGTCTAATTCGATTGGAATCGGGCCACTGAAATATGGCTTTTAATTTCACAATTACTTCGGGTTTGTTCATTTTTGTTGAATTGCTAGTGTAATTCGATTGGAATCAAGTCAATGAAATGTGACTTTTGATTTCAAGATGACCTTGGGTTTGTTCATTTTTGACGAATTGCTAGTCTAATTCGATTGGAATCGAGCCAACGAAAAGTGGTTTTTGATTTCATGATAACATCGGGTTTGTTCGTTTTGGTCGAATTGCTAGTCTAATTCGATTGGAATCGAGCAAATGAAAAGCGATTTTTGATTTCATGATAACATCGGGTTTGTTCATTTTTGGCGAGTCGCTAGTCCATTTCGATTGGAATCGGGCCAATGAAAAGTGGGTTTTGATTTTATGATAACTTTGGGTTTGTTCATTTTTGTCAAATTGCGAGTCTAATTAGACTGGAATTGGGCCAATGAAATGTGGCTTTTAATTTCATGATAACTTCAGGTTTGTTTGTTTTTGGCAAATTGCTAGTCTAATTCGATTGAATTGAGCCAATGAAAAGTGGCTTCTGATTTCATGGTAACTGCGAGTTTTTTCATTTTTGGCGAATTGTTAGTCTAATTCGATTAAATCTGCCCAATGAAAAGTGGCTTCGGATTTCATGATAACAGAGAATTGCTGGCCTAATTCGATTGAATAAACCCAACGAAAAGGGGCTTCTGATTTCATGACAACGGAGAACTGCTAGTCTAATTCGATTGAATAAACCCAATGAAAAGTGGCTTCTAATTCCATGATAAAAGTGAATTGCTAGTCAAATTCAATTGGAATCGACCCAATGAAAAGTGGTTTTTGATTTAAAGATAACTTTGGGTTTGTTCATTTTTGGCAAATTGCTAGTCTAATTCGATTGGAAGCGAGCCAATGAAATGTGGCTTTTGATTTCTTGATAACTTTGGGCTTGTTCATTTTCCACGAATTGCTAGTCTAATTCGATTGAATCGAGCCAATGAAAAGTTGTTTTGATTTCATGATAACTTCAGGTTCATTCGTTTTTTGCTAATTTCTAGTCTAATTCGATTGGAATCGAGCCAATGAAATGTGGCTTTTGATTTCGTGATAACTTTGGGTTCGTTCATTTTTTGCTAATTGCTAGTCTAATTCGATTCAATTGAGCCAATGAAAAGTGGTATTTGATTTCGTGATAACTTTGGGTTCGTTCATTTTTTGCTAATTGCTAGTCTAATTCGATTGGAATCGAGCCAATGAAAAGTGGCTTTTGATTTCATGATAACTTAGGGTATGTTCTTTTTTGGCGAATTGTTAGTCTAATTCAATTGGAATCGAGCCAATGAAAAGTTGTTTTTGATTTCAAGATAACTTCGGGTTTGTTCATTTTTAGCAAATTACAAGTCTAATTTGATTGAAATCTAGCCAATGAAATGTTGTTTTTAATTTCATGATAACTTCGAGTTTTTTCATTTTCGACGAATTGCTAGTCTAATTCGATTGGAATCGGCCCAATGAAAAGTGGGTTTTGATTTCATGATAACTTCGGGGTTGTTCATTTTTAGCGAATTGCTAGTCTAATTCGATTGTAATCGGGCCATTGAAATGTTGCTTTTGATTTAATGATAACTTCGGGTTTGTTCATTTTTGTTGAATTGGCAGGTTGTTCGATTGGAATCTGGCCATTGAAATGTTGCTTTTGATTTCATGATAGCTTCAGATTTGTTCGTTTTTGGCGAATTGCTAGTCTAATTCGATTGAATCGAGCTATTGAAAAGTGGCTTTTGATTTCATGAAAACTTCAGGTTTGTTCCTTTTTTGATAATTTCTAGTCTAATTCGATTGGAATCAAGCTGATGAAATGTGGCTTTTGATTTCATGATAACTTCGGGTTTGTTCATTTTTTGCTAATTGCTAGTCTAATTCGATTGGAATCGAGCCAATGAAAAGTGGCTTTTGATTTTATGATAACTTGGGTATCTTTGTTTTTGGCGAATTGCTAGTCTAATTCGATTCGAATCGAGCCAATGAAAAATGGTTTTTGATTTCATGATAATTTTAGGTTTGTTCATTTTTAGCGAATTGGTAGTCTAATTCGATTGGAATTGAGCCAATGAAATGTTGTTTTTAATTTCATGATAACTTCAAGTTTGTTCATTTTTGACGAATTGCTAGTCTAATTCGATTGGAATCGGGCTAATAAAAAGTGGGTTTTGATTTCATGATAACTTCGGGTTTGTTAATTTTTAGCGTATTGCTAGTCCAACTCGATTGGAATCGAGCCATTGAAATGTTGCTTTCGATTTATTGATAACTTCGGATTTGTTTGTTTTTATCGAATTGCTAGTCTAATTCGATTGGAATCGAGTCAATAAAATGTGGCTTTTGATTTCAAGATTACCTTGGGTTTGTTCATTTTTGACGAATTGCTTGTATAATTTGATTGGAATCGAGCCAATGAAAAGTTGTTTTTGATTTCATGATAACTTTGGGTTTGTTCGTTTTGGTCGAATTGCTAGTCTAATTCGATTGGTATCGAGCAAATGAAAAGCGGTTTTTGACTTTATGATAACTTCGGGTTTGTTTATTTTTGGCGAATTGCTAGTCTAATTCGATTGGAATCGAGCCATTGAAATGTTGCTTTTGACTATTGATAACTTCAAGTTTGTTCTTTTTTGTCGAATTGCTAGTCTAATTCGATTGGAATCAAGTCAACGAAATGTGGCTTTTGATTTCAAGATAACCTTGGGTTTGTGCGTTTTTGGCGAATTGCTTGTCTAATTCGACTGGAATGGAGCAAATGAAAAGTGGTTTTTATTTCATGATAACTTCGGGCTTGTTCGTTTTGGTCGGATTGCTAGTCTAATTCGATTGGAATCAAACAAATGAAACGCGGTTTTTAATTTCATGATAACTTCGGGTTTGTTCATTTTTGGCGAATTGTTAGTCTAATTCGATTGGAATCGGACCAATGAAAAGTGGGTTTTGATTTCATGATAGCTTCAGGTTTGTTCATTTTTAGCAAATTGCGAGTCTAATTCGATTAGAATCGGGCCAATGAAATGTCGCTTTTAATTTCATGATAACTTTAGGTTTGTTTGTTTTTGGCGAATTGCTAGTCTAATTCGATTGAATTGAGCCAGTGAAAAGTGGCTTCTGATTTCATGGTAACTTCGGGTTTGTTCGTTTTTGGCGAATTGCTAGTCTTATTCGATTGAATCAACCCAATGAAAAGTGGCTTCTGATTTCATGATAACTTTGGGTTTGTTCATTTTTGTCGAATTGCTAGTCTAATTCGATTGGAATCGAGCCAATGAAAAGAGGGTTTGATTTCATGATAACTTCGAGTTTGTTCGTCTTTGGCGAATTTCCAGCTAATTCGATTGGAATCGAGCCAATGAAATGTGGCTATTGATTTCGTGATAACTTCAGGTTTGCTCATTTTTGGCGAATTGTTAGTCTAATTCGATTGAATCAAGCCAAAGAAAAGTGGCTTTTGATTACGTGATAACTTCAGGTTCGGTCATTTTTTCCTAATTTCTAGTCTAATTTGATTGGAATCGAGCCAATGAAATGTGGCTTTTGATTTCAGGACAACTTCGGGTTCGTTCATTTGTTGCTAATTGCTAGTCTAATTCGATTAGAATCGGTTCATTGAAAAGTGGCTTTTGATTTCGTGATAACTTCGGGTATACTCATTTTGGGCAAATTGCTAGTCTAATTCGATTGGAATCGAGCTAATGAAGAGTGGTTTTTGATTTCATGATAACTTCGGGTTTGTTCATTTTTAGGGAATTGCAAGCCTAATTCGATTGGAATTGAGCCAATGAAATGTTGTTTTTAATTTCATGATAACTTTGAGTTTGTTCATTTTTGGCGAATTGCTAGTCTTATTCGATTGGAATCGGGCCAATGAAAAGTGGGTTTTGATTTCATGATAACTTCGAGTTTGTTCATTTTTGACGAATTACGAGTCTAATTCTATTGTAATCGGGCCAATGAAATGTGGCTTTTAATTTCATGTTAACTTCAGGTTTGTTTGTTTTTGGTGAATTGCTAGTGTAATTTGATTGAATTGAGCCAATGAAAAGTGGCTTTTGATTTCATGGTAATTTCGAGTTTGTTCATTTTTGGCGAATTGCTAGTCTAATTCGATTGAATCAACCCAATGAAAACTGGCTTCTGATTTCATGATAACTTCGGGTTTGTTCGTTTTTTTTCTCGCTAGTCTAATTCGAATGGAATCGAGCCAATAAAATTTGGCTTTTGATTTCATGATAACTTTGGGTTTGTTCATTTTTGACGAATTGCTAGTCTAATTCGAATGAATCGAGCCAATGAAAAGTGGCTTTTGATATCATGATAGCTTCGAGTTTGTTCATTTTTGGAGAATTGCTAGTCTAAATCGATTGGAAACGAGCCGATGAAAAGTGGGTTTTGATTTCATGATAACTTCGGGTTTGTTCATTTTTGGCGAATTGCTAGTCTAATTCGATTGGAATCAGGCCGATGAAATGTTGATTTTGATTTCATGATAACTTCGGGTTTGTTCATTTTTAGTAAATTGCAAGTCTAATTCTATTGAATCGAGCCAATGAAAAGTGCTTTTTGATTTCGTGATAATTTCAGGTTTCTTCATTGTTCCCCGAATTTTTAATCTAATTCGATTGGAATCTAGCCAATGAAAAGTGATTTTTTGTTTCATGATGACTTCAGGTTTGTTCGTATTTGTCGAATTGCAAGTATAATTCGATTGGAATCGATCCAATGAAAAGAGGGTTTTGATTTCAAGATAACTTCGGGTTTGGTCATTTTTGTCGAATAGCTAGTCTAATTCGAATGGATTTGAGCCAATGAAAAGAGGGTTTGATTTCATGATAACTTCAGGTTTGTTCGTCTTTGGCGAATTTCCAGCTGATTCGATTTGAATCGAACCAATGAAATGTGGCTCTTGATTTCATGATAACTTGAGGTTTGTTCATTTTTGGTAAATTGCTAGTCTAATTCGATTGAATCGAGCCAATGAAAAGTGGCTTTTGATTTCATGATCACTTCAGGTTCGTTCGTTTTTCCTAATTTATAGTCTAATTCGATTTGAATCGAGCAAACAAAATGTGACTTTTGATTTCATGATAACTTCGGGTTCGTTCATTTTTTCCTAATTGCTAGTGTAATTCGATTGGAATCGAGCAAATGCAAAGTGGCCTTTGATTTCATGATAAATTCGGGTATGTTCGTTTTTGCGAACTGCTAGTCTAATTCAATTGGAAGCGAGCCAATGAAAAGTGGTTTTTGATTTCATGATAACTTCGGGTTTGTTCATTTTTAGCGAATTGCAAGTCTAATTTGATTGGAATCGAGCCAATGAAATGTTGTTTTTAATTTCTTGATAACTCCGAGTTTGTTCATTTTTGGCGAATTGCGAGTCTAATTCGATTGGAATCGGGTCAATGAAAAGTGGGTTTTGATTTCATGATAACTTCGGGTTTGTTCATTTTTGGCGAATTGCGAGTCTAATTTGATTGTAATCGGTCCAATGAAATGTGGCTTTTAATTTCATGTTAACTTCAGGTTTGTTTGTTTTTGGCGAATTGCTAGTGTAATTCGATTGAATTGAGCCAATGAAAAGCGGCTTTTGATTTCATGGTAATTTCGAGTTTGTTCATTTTTGGCGAATTGCTAGCCTAATTCGATTGAATCAACCCAATGAAAAGTGGCTTTTGATTTCATGATAACTTTGGGTTTGTTCATTTTTGGCGAATTGCTAGTCTAATTCAATTGGAATCGAGCCGATGAAAAGTGGGTTTTGATTTCATGATAACTTCGGGTTTGTTTATTTTTGGCGAATTGCTAGTCTAATTCGATTGGAATCGAGCCAATGAAAAGTGGTTTTTGATTTCATGATAACTTTGGGTTTGTTCATTTTTGGCGAATTGCTAGTCTAATTCAATTGGAATCGAGCCAATGAAAAGTGGTTTTTGATTTCAAGATAACTTTGGGTTTGTTCGTTTTTGGCGAATCGCTAGTCTAATTCGAATGGAATCGAGCCAATAAAATATGGCTTTTGATTTCATGATAACTTTGGGTTTGTTCATTTTTGACAAATTGCTAGTCTAATTCGAATGAATCGAGCCAATGAAAAGTGGCTTTTGATGTCATGATAGCTTCAAGTTTGTTCGTTTTTGGAGAATTGCTAGTCTAATTCGATTGGAAGCGAGCCAATGAAAAGTGGGTTTTGATTTCATGATAACTTCGGGTTTGTTTATTTTTGGCGAATTGCTAGTCTAATTCGATTGGATTCGGGCCGATGAAATTTTGATTATGATTTCATGATAACTTCGGGTTTGTTCGTTTTTAGCGAATTGCAAGTCTAATTCTATTAAATCGAGCAAATGAAAAGTGTCCTTTGATTTCCTGATAATTTCAGGTTTCTTCGTTGTTCCCCGAATTTTTAATCTAATTCGATTGGAATCTAGCCAATGAAAAGTGATTTTTTATTTCATGATGACTTCGGGTTTGTTCGTTTTTGTCGAATTGCAAGTCTAGTTCGATTGGAATCGATCCAATGAAAAGAGGGTTTTGATTTCAAGATAACTTCGGGTTTATTCGTTTTTGTCGAATTGCTAGTCTAATTTGATCGGATTCGAGCCAATGAAAAGAGGGTTTGATTACATGATAACTTCGGGTTTGTTCGTCTTTGGCGAATTTCCAGCTAATTCGATTGGAATCGAGCCAATGAAATGTGGCTCTTGATTTCATGATAACTTGAGGTTTGTTCATTTTTGACAAATTGCTAGTCTAATTCGATTGAATCGAGCCAATGAAAAGTGGCTTTTGATTTCATGATAACTTCGGGTTCGTTCATTTTTTCCTAATTTATAGTCTAATTCGATTTGAATCGAACCAACGAAATGTGGCTTTTGATTTCATGATAACTTCGGGTTCGTTCGTTTTTTCCTAATTGCTAGTGTAATTCGGTTGGAATCGAGCCAATGAAAAATGGCTTTTGATTTCATGATAAATTCGGGTATGTTCATTTTTGTCGAACTGCTAGTCTAATTCAATTGGAAGCAAGCCAATGAAAAGTGGTTTTAGATTTCATGATAACTTCGGGTTTGTTCATCTTTAGCGAAATGCAAGTCTAATTTGATTGGAATCGAGCCAATGAAATGTTGTTTTTAATTTCTTGATAACTTCAATTTTGTTCATTTTTGACGAATTGCTAGTCTAATTCGATTGGAATCGGGCCAATGAAAAGTGGGTTTTGATTTCATGATAACTTCGGGTTTGTTCATTTTTGGCGAATTGAGAGTCTAATTCGATTGGAATCGGGCCAATGAAATGTAGCTTTTAATTTCATGATAACTTCAGGTTTGTTTGTTTTTGGTGAATTGCCAGTCTAATTTGATTGAATAGAGCTAATGAAAAGTGGCTTCTGATTTCGTGATAACTTCGGGGTTGTTCATTTTTGGCGAATTGCTAGTCTAATTCGATTGGAATCTGGCCAATGAGATGTGGGTTTTGATTTCATGATAACTTCGGGTTTGTTCATTTTTGGCGAATTTCTAGTCTAATTCGATTGGAATCGGGCCAATGAAATGTGGCTTTTGATTTCATGATTAATTCGGGTTTGTTCATTTTTGGTGAATTGCTAGACTAATTTGATTGGAATAGCGCAAATGAATAGTGGTTCTTGATTTCAAGATAACATTCGATTTGTTTGTTTTTGGCGAATTGCTAGTCTAATTCGATTGGAATCGAGCCAATGAAATGTCGCTATTGGTTTCATGACAACTTCGGGTTTGTTTATTTTCGGCAAATTGCTGGTCTAATTCGATTGAATCGAGCCAATGAAAAGTGGCTTTTGATTTCATGATAGCTTCGGGTTTGTTCGTTTTTTGCGAATTGCTAGTTTATTTCGATTGGAATTGAGCCAATGAAAAGTGGTTTTTGGTTTCATGATAACTTCGGGTTTGTTCATTTTTAGCGAACTGTTAGTCTAATTCGATTGGAATCGGGTCAATGAAATGTTGGTTTTGATTTCATGACAACTTTGGGTTTGTTCGTTTTTTGCGAATAGCTAGTCTAATTCAATTGAATCGAGCCAATGAAAAGTGGCTTTAGATTTCATGATAATTTCGAATTTCTTCATTTTTGGTGAATTTTTTTCTAATTCGATTGGAATCGAGCCAATGAAAAGTGATTTTTGATTTCATGATGACATCGGCTTTGTTCGTTTTTGTCGAATTGCAAATCTAATTCTATTGGAATCAATCCAATAAAAAGAGGGTTTTGATTTCATGATAATTTCGGGTTTGTTCATTTTTGTCGAATTGCTAGTCTAATTTGATTGGCATCGAGCCAATGAAAAGAGTGTTTGATTTCATGATAACTTCGGGTCTGTTCATATTTGGCGAATTGCCAGCTAATTAGATTGGAATCGAGCCAATGAAATGTGGCGCTTGATTTCATGATAACTTTAGGTTTGTTTGATTTTCACATACTGCTAGTCTAATTCGATTTAATCGAGCCAATGAAAAGTGGCTTTTGATTTCATGATAACTTCGGGTTAGTTCTTTTTTGGCGAATTACTAGTCTAATTCGATTGGAATCTAGCTAATGAAAAGTGGTTTTTGATTTCATGATAACTTCGGGCTTGTTCATTTTTGGCGAATTGCTAATCTAATTCGATTGGAATCGGGCCAATGAAAAGTGGGTTTTGATTTCATGATAACTTCGGGTTTGTTCATTTGTAGCGAATTGCTAGTCTAATTCGATTGGAATCGGGCCATTGAAATGTGGCTTTTGATTTCATGATTAATTCGGGTTTGTTCATTTTTGATGAATTGCTAGACTAATTTGATTGGAATCGAGCAAATGAATAGTGGTTTTTGATTTCAAGATAACATTCGGTTTGTTTGTTTTTGGCAAATTGCTAGTCTAATTCGATTGGAATCGAGCCAATGAAATGTCGCTCTTGGTTTCATGAAAACTTCGGGTTTGTTTATTTTCGGCAATTGCTAGTCTAAGTCGATTGAATCGAGTCAATGAAAAGTGGCTTCTTATTTCATGATAACTTCGGGTTTGTTCAGTTTTGGTGAATTGCGAGTCTAATTTGATTGGAATCGAGCAAATGAAAAGTGGTTTTTGATTTCAAGAAAACTTTTGGTTTGTTCATTTTTGGCGAATTGCTAGTCTAATTCGATTGGAATCGAGCTAATGAAATGTCGCTCTTGGTTTCATGACAAGTTCGGGTTTGTTTATTTTCGGCAAATTGCTGGTCTAATTCGATTGAACCGAGCTAATGAAAAGTGGCTTTTGATTTCATGATAGCTTCGGGTTTGTTCGTTTTTGGCGAATTGCTAGTTTATTTCGATTGGAATCGAGCCAATGAAAAGTGGGTTTTGATTTCATGATAACTTCGGGTTTGTTCATTTTTAGCGAACAGCTAGTCTAATTCGATTGGAATCGGGTCAATGAAATGTTGGTTTTGATTTCATGATAATTTTGGGTTTGTTCGTTTTTTGCGAATTGCTAGTCTAATTCGATTGAATCGAGCCAATGAAAAGTGGCTTTAGATTTCATGATAATTTCGAATTTCTTCATTTTTGGCGAATTTTTTTCTAATTCAATTGGAATCGAGCCAATGAAAAGTGATTTTTGATTTCATGATGACTCCGGGTTTGTTCGTTTTTGTCGAATTGCAACTCTAATTCTATTGGAATCAATCCAATAAAAAGAGGGTTTTGATTTCATGATAATTTCGGGTTTGTTCATTTTTGTCGAATTGCTAGTCTAATTTGATTGGCATCGAGCCAATGAAAAGAGTGTTTGATTTCATGATAACTTCGGGTTTGTTCATATTTGGCGAATTGCCAGCTAATTCGATTGGAATCGAGCCAATGAAATGTGGCGCTTGATTTCATGATAACTTTAGGTTTGTTTGATTTTCACATACTGCTAGTCTAATTCGATTTAATCGAGCCAATGAAAAGTGGCTTTTGATTTCATGATAACTTCGGGTTTGTTCTTTTTTGGCGAATTACTAGTCTAATTCGATTGGAATCTAGCTAATGAAAAGTGGTTTTTGATTTCATGATAACTTCGGGCTTGTTCATTTTTGGCGAATTGCTAATCTAATTCGATTGGAATCGAGCCAATGAAAAGTGGGTTTTGATTTCATGATAACTTCGGGTTTGTTCATTTTTAGCGAATTGCTAGTCTAATTCGATTGGAATCGGGCCATTGAAATGTGGCTTTTGATTTCATGATTAATTCGGGTTTGTTCATTTTTGATGAATTGCTAGACTAATTTGATTGGAATCGAGCAAATGATTAGTGGTTTTTGATTTCAAGATAACATTCGGTTTGTTTGTTTTTGGCAAATTGCTAGTCTAATTCGATTGGAATCGAGCTAATGAAATGTCGCTCTTGGTTTCATGATAACTTCGGGTTTGTTTATTTTCGGCAATTGCTAGTCTAAGTCGATTGAATCGAGCCAATGAAAAGAGTCTTCTTACTTCATGATAACTTCGGGTTTGTTCAGTTTTGGTGAATTGCGAGTCTAATTTGATTGGAATCGAGCAAATGACAAGTGGTTTTTGATTTCAAGAAAACTTTTGGTTTGTTCATTTTTGGCTAATTGCTAGTCTAATTCGATTGGAATCGAGCTAATGAAATGTCGCTCTTGGTTTCATGACAAGTTCGGGTTTGTTTATTTTCGGCAAATTGCTGGTCTAATTCGATTGAACCGAGCTAATGAAAAGTGGCTTTTGATTTCATGACAGCTTCGGGTTTGTTCGTTTTTGGCGAATTGCTAGTTTATTTCGATTGGAATCGAGTCAATGAAAAGTGGGTTTTGATTTCATGATAACTTCGGGTTTGTTCATTTTTAGCGAACCGCTAGTCTAATTCGATTGGAATCGGGTCAATGAAATGTTGGTTTTGATTTCATG
The DNA here is from genome assembly GCF_002742605.1 of Olea europaea var. sylvestris. Classification (NCBI taxonomy): domain Eukaryota; kingdom Viridiplantae; phylum Streptophyta; class Magnoliopsida; order Lamiales; family Oleaceae; genus Olea; species Olea europaea. The sequence goes on from NC_036249.1 coordinate 27,972,817, forward strand.
ATAATTTTGGGTTTGTTCATTTTTTGCGAATTGCTAGTCTAATTCGATTGAATCGAGCCAAGGAAAAGTGGCTTTAGATTTCATGATAATTTCGAATTTCTTCATTTTTGGCGAATTTGTTTCTAATTCGATTGGAATAAAGCCAATGAAAAGTGGCTTTAGATTTCATGATAATTTCGAATTTCTTCATTTTTGGCGAATTTGTTTCTAATTCGATTGGAATCGAGCCAATGAAAAGTGATTTTTGATTTCATGATGACTTCGGGTTTGTTCGTTTTTGTCAAATTGCAAATCTAATTCTATTGGAATCAATCCAATAAAAAGAGGGTTTTGATTTCATGATAATTTCGGGTTTGTTCATCTTTGGCGAATTGCCAGCTAATTCGATTGGAATCGGGCCAATGAAAAGAGTGTTTGATTTCATGATAGCTTCGGGTTTGTTCATCTTTGGCGAATTGCCAGCTAATTCGATTGGAATCGAGCCAATGAAATGTGGCGCTTGATTTCATGATAACTTTAGGTTTGTTTGATTTTCACATACTGCTAGTCTAATTCGATTGAAATCTAGCTAATGAAAAGTGGTTTTTGATTTCATGATAACTTCGGGCTTGTTCATTTTTGGCGAATTGCTAATCTAATTCGATTGGAATCAGGCCAATGAAAAGTGGGTTTTGATTTCATGATAACTTCGGGGTTGTTCATTTTTAGCGAATTGCTAGTCTAATTCGATTGGAATCGGGCCATTGAAATGTTACTTTTGATTTTATGATAACTTTGGGTTTGTTCACTTTTGTTGAATTGCTAGTCTAATTCGATTGGATTCGAGGCAATGAAATGTGGCTTTTAATTTCATGATAACCTTAAGTTTGTTCATTTTTTACGAATTGCTTGTCGAATTCGTTTGGAATCGAGCTAATGAAAAGTGGTTTTTGATTTCGTAATAACTTTAGGTTTATTCGTTTTGGTCGAATTGCAAGTCTAATTCGATTGGAATCGAGCAAATGAAAAGCGGTTTTTTATTTCATGATAACTTCGGGTTTGCTCATTTTTGATGAATTGCTAGTCTATTTTGATTGAAATTGGGCCAATGAAAAGTGGGTTTTGATTACATGATAACTTCGGGTTTTTCATTTTTGGCGAATTGCGAGTCTAATTCGATTGGAATCGGGCTAATGAAATGTGGCTTTTAATTTCATGATAACTTTAGGTTTGTTTGTTTTTGGCGGATTGCTAGTCTAATTTGATTGAATAGAGCCAATGAAAACTGGCTTTTGATTTCGTGATAACTTCGGGTTTGTTCATTTTTAGCAAATTGCTAGTCTAATTCAATTGAATCTAGCCAATGAAAGTCGCTTCTGTTTCATGATAAATTCGGGTTTGTTCATTTTTGGCAAATTGCTCGTCTAATACGATTGGAATCGAGCAAAATGAAAAGTGGTTTTAGAATTCAAGATAAATCCATTTTGGCGAATTGCTAGTCTAATTCGATTGGAATCGAGCCAATGAAATGTGGCTTTTAATTTCATGATAACTTCGTGTTTGTTCATTTTCGGCGAATGGCTAGTCTAATTCGATTGAATCGAGCCAATGAAAAGTGACTTTTGATTTCATGATAGCTTCAGGTTTGTTCATTTTTGGCGAATTGCTAGTTTAATTCGATTGGAGTCGAGCCAATGAAAAGTGGGTTTTGATTCCACGAAAATTTCGGGTTTGTTCGTTTTTAGCGAATTGCTAGTCTAATTCGATTGGAATCGGGCCAATGAAATGTTGATTTTAATTTCATGATGACTTTCGATTTCTTCGTTTTTAGCGAATTGCTAATCTAATTCGATTGAATCGAGCCAATGGAAAGTGGCTTTTGATTTCATGATAATTTTGGGTTTCTTGGGTTTTGGCGAATTTTTAGTCTAAGTCGATTGGAATCGAGCCAATGAAAAGTGAATTTTTATTTCATGATGACTTCAGGTTTGTTCGTTTTTCTCTAATTACAAGTCTAATTCGATTGGAATCGATCCAATGAGAGCAGGGTTTTGAGTTCATGATAACTTCGAGTTTATTCGTTTTTATCGAATTGCTAGTCTAATTCGATTGGAATCAAGCCAATGAAAAGAGGGTTTTATTTCATGACAACGTCGAGTTTGTTCGTCTTTGGCGAATTGCTAACTAATTCGATTGGAATCGAGCCAATGAAATGTGGCTCTTGATTTCAAGATAACTTTGAGTTTGTTCGATTTTAGTATATTGCTAGTCTAATTCGATTGGAATCGAGCCAATGAAATGTGAATTATGATTTCATTATAACTTTGGGTTTGTTCCTTTTTGACGAATTGCTAGTCAAATTCGATTGGAATCGAGCCAATGAAAAGACGTTTTTGATTCCATGAAAATTTCAGGTTTGCTCATTTTTGGCGAATTGCTAGTCTAATTCGATTGGAATCAAACAAATGAAAAGTGGATTTTGATTTCATGATAACTTCGGGTTTGTTTATTTTTGGCGAATTGCTAGTCTAATTCGATTGGAATCGAACAAATGAAAAGTGGATTTTGATTTCATGATAACTTCGGCTAGTCTAATTCGATTGGAATCGAGCAAATGAAAAGTGGGTTTTGATTTCATGATAACTTCGGGTTTGTTCATTTTTGGCAAATTACGAGTCTAATTCGATCGGAATCGGGCCAATGAAATGTGGCTTTTAATTTCATGATAACTTCAGGTTTGTTTGTTTTTGGCGAATTGCCAGTCTAATTCGATTGAATGAAGCCAATGAAAAGTGGCTTCTGATTTCTTGATTACTTCGGGTTTGTTCATATTTGGTGAATTACTAGTCTAATTCGATTGAAGCTAGCCAATGAATAGTGGTTTCGATTTCATGATAACTTCGGGTTTGCTCGTTTCTGGCGAATTGCTAGTCTAATTCGATTGGAATCAAGCCATTGAAATGCTGTTTTTAATTTCAAGATAACTTCGAGTTCGTTCATTTTTGGCGAATTATTAGTCTAATTCGATTGGAATTGGGCCAATGAAAAGTGGGTTTTGATTTCATGATAACTTCGGGTTTGTTCATATTTGGTGAATTGCGAGACTAATTCGATTGGAATCGGGCCAATGAAATGTGGCTTTTAATTTCATTATAACTTCAAGTTTGTTTGTTTTTAGCGAATTGCTAGTCTAATTCGATTGAATGGAGCCAATGAAAAGTGGCTTCTGATTTCATGATATCTTCGGGTTTGTTCGTTTTCGGCAAATTGCTAGTGTAATTCGATTGAATCGAGCCAATGAAAAGTGGCTTCTAATTTCATGATAACTTCGGGTTTGATCATTTTTGGCTAATTACTAGTTTAATTCGATTGTAATCGAGCCAATGAAAAGTGATTTTTTATTTCATGATAACTTCGAGTTTGTTCGTTTTTAGCGAATTGCAAGTCTAATTCGATTGGAATCGAGCCAATGAAATGTTGTTTTTAATTTCATGATAACTTCGAGTTTGTTCATTTTCGACGAATTGCTAGTCTAATTCGATTGAAATTGGGCTAATGAAAAGTGGGTTTTTATTACATGATAACTTCAGGTTTCTTCATTTTTAGAGAATTGCTAGTCTAATTCAATTGTAAACGGACCATTGAAATGCTGCTTTTGATTTAATGATAATTTCGGGTCTGTTCGTTTTTGTCGAATTGCCAGCTAATTCGATTGGAATCTAGCCATTGAAATGTTGCTTTTGATTTCATGATAGCTTCAGGTTTGTTCGTTTTTGGCGAATTGCTAGTCAAATTCGATTGAATCGTGCCAATGAAAAGTGGCTTTTGATTTCATGATAACTTCAGGTTTGTTCGTTTTTTGCTAATTTCTAGTCGAATTCGATTGGAATCGAGCCAATGAAATGTGGCTTTTGATTTCATGATAACTTCGAGTTCGTTCGTTTTTTCTAGTTGCTATTCTAATTTGATTAGAATCGAGCCAATGAAATGTGGTTTTTAATTTCATGATAACTTCTGGTTTTTTCGATTTTAACGAATTGTAAGTCTAATTAGATTGGAATCGAGCCAATGAAATGTTGTTTTTAATTTTGTGATAACTTCGACTTTGTTCATCTTTGGCGAATTGCTAGTCTAATTCGATTGGAATCGGGCCAATGAAATGTGGCTTTTAATTTCATGATAACTTCAGATTTGTTTGTTTTTGGCGAATTGCTAGTCTAATTCGATTGAATGGAGCCAATGAAAAGTGGCTTTTGATTTCATGATAACTTTGGGTTTGTTCGTTTTTGGCGAATTGCTAGTCTAATTCGATTGAATCGAGCCAATGAAAAGTGGCTTCTAATTTCATGATAACTTCGGGTTTGATCATTTTTGGTGAATTACTAGTTTAATTCGATTGGAATCGAGCCAATGAAATGTGATTTTTCATTTCATGATAACTTCGAGTTTGTTCATTTTTAGCGAATTGCAAGTCTAATTCGATTGAAATCGAGCCAATGAAATGTTGTTTTTAATTTCATGATAACTTCGAGTTTGTTCATTTTCGACGAATTGCTAGTCTAATTCGATTGAAATTGGGCTAATGAAAAGTGGGTTTTGATTTCATGATAACTTCAGGTTTCTTCATTTTTAGAGAATTGCTAGTCTAATTCGATTGTAATAGGACCATTAAAATGTTGCTTTTGATTTAATGATAACTTCGGGTTTGTTCGTTTTTGTCGAATTGGAATCTAGCCATTGAAATGTTGCTTTTGATTTCATGATAACTTCAGGTTTCTTCATTTTTAGAGAATTGCTAGTCTAATTCGATTGTAATCGGACCATTGAAATGTTGCTTTTGATTTAATGATAACTTCGGGTTTGTTCATTTTTTGCTAATTTCTAATCAAATTCGATTGGAATCGAGCCAATGAAATGTGGCTTTTGATTTCATGATAACTTCGAGTTCATTCGTTTTTTGCTAGTTGCTATTCTAATTTGATTGGAATCGAGCCAATGAAAAGTGGCTTTTGATTTTATGATAACTTCGAGTATGTTCGTTTTTGGCGAATTGCTAGTCTAATTCGATTAGAATCGAGCCAATGAAAAGTGGTTTTTAATTTCATGATAACTTTGGGTTTGTTCGATTTTAGCGAATTGCAAGTTTAATTCGATTGGAATCGAGCCAATGAAATGTTGTTTTTAATTTCGCGATAACTTCGAGTTTGTTCTTCTTTGGCAAATTGCTAGTCTAATTCGATTGGAATCGAGCCAATGAAAAGTGGGTTTGATTTCCTGATAACTTTGGGCTTGTTAATTTTTAGCAAATTGCTAGTCTAATTCGATTGGAATCGAGCCATTGAAATGTTTCTTTTGATTTAATGATAACTTTGGGTTTTCTCATTTTTGTCGAATTGCTTGTCTAATTCGATTGGAATTGAATCAATGAAATGTGGCTTTTGATTTCAAAATAACCATGGGTTTGTTCTTTTTTGATGAATTGCTTGTCTAATTCGATTGGAATCGTGCTAACGATGAGTGGTTTTTGATTTCATGATAACTTCGAGTTTATTCGTTTTGGTTGAATTGCTAGTCTAATTTGATTGGAATCGAGCAAATGAAAAGCGGTTTTTGATTTCATTATAACTTCGGGTTTGTTCATTTTTGGTGAATTGCTAGTCTAATTCGATTATAATCGGGCCAATGAAAAGTGGGTTTTGATTTCATGATAACTTCGGGTTTGTTCATTTTTGGCGAATTGCGAGTCTAATTCGATTGGAATCGAGCCAATGAAATGCGGCTTTTAATTTCATGATACTTCGTGTTTGTTCATTTTTGGTTTATTGCCAGTCTAATTCGATTGAATCGAGCCAATGAAAAGTGGCTTTTGATTTCATGATAACTCCAGGTTTGTTCATTTTTGACGAATTGCTAGTCTAATTCGATTGGAATCGGGAATCGGGCCAATGAAAAATGGGTTTTGATTTCATGATAACTTCGGGTTTATTCATTTTTAGCGAATTGCTAGTCTAATTTAATTGGAATCGGGCCATTGAAATGTTTCTTTTGATTTTATGATAACTTCAAGTTTGTTCATTTTTGTCGAATTGCTAGTCTAATTCGATTGGAATCGAGTGAATAAAATGTGGCTTTTGATTTCATGATAACCTTGGGTTTGTTTGTTTTTGACGAATTGCTTGTCTAAGTCGATTGGAATCGAGCTAATGAAATGTGGTTTTTGATTTCTTGATAACTTCGGGTTTGTTCGTTTTGGTCGAATTCCTTGTCTAATTCGATTGGTATCTAGCAAATGAAAAGCGGTTTTTGATTTCATGATAACTTTGGGTTTGTTTATTTTTGGCGAATTACTAGTCTAATTCGATTGGAATCTGGCCAATGAAATGTGGCTTTTAACTTCGTGATAACTTCTGGTTTGTTTGTTTTTAGCGAATTGCTAGTCCAATTCGATTAGAATCGAGCAAATGAAAAACGATTTTTGATTTCATGATAACTACTGGTTTGTTCATTTTTCGTTGAGCCAATGAAAAGTTGTTTTTGATTTCATAATAGCTTCGGGTTTGTTCGTTTTGGTCGAATTGCTAGTCTAATTCGATTGGAATCGAGCCAGTGAAATGTGGCTTTTGATTTCATGATAACTTTAGGTTTATTTTTTGACAAATTGGTAGTTTTATTCGATTGGAATCGAGCCAATGAAAAATGGTTTTTGCTTTCATCATAACTTCGAGTTTGTCTATATTGGTTGAATTGCTGGTCTAATTCGATTGGAATCGAGCAAATGAAAAAGCATTTTTTGATTTCAAGATAACTTCGGGGTTATTCATTTTTGGCAAATTGCTAGTCTAATTCGATTGGAATCGAGCCAATGAAAAGTGGTTTTTGATTTCATGATAACTTCGGGTTTGTTCGTTTTGGTTGAATTGCTATTCTAATTCGATTGGAATCGAGCCAGTGAAATGTGGATTTTGATTTCATGATAACTTTAGGTTTATTTTTTGACAAATTGGTAGTCTTATCCGATTGGAATCGAGCCAATGAAAAATGGTTTTTGATTTCATGATAACTTCGAGTTTGTCTATATTGGTTAAATTGGCTATCTAATTCGATTGGAACCGAGGAAATGAAAAAGCATTTTTTGATTTCAAGATAACTTCGAGTTTATTCATTTTTGGCGAATTGCTAGTCTAGTTCGATTGGAATCGAGCCAATGAAAAGTGGTTTTTGATTTCATGATAACTTCAGGTTTGTTCGTTTTGGTCGAATTACTAGTCTAATTCGATTGGAATTGAGCAAATGAAAAGCGGCTTTTAATTTCATGATAACTTCGAGTTTGTTCATTTTTGATGAATTTATAGTCTAATTCGATTGGAATAGGGCCAATGAAAAGTAGGTCTTGATTTCATGATAACTTCGGGTCTGTTCTTTTTTAGCGAATTGCTAGTCTAATTCGATTGGAATCGGGCCATTGAATGTTGTTTTTGATTTAATGTAAACTTCGGGTTTGTTCGTTTTTGTCAAATTACTTGTCTAATTCGATTGGAATCGAGTGAATGAAATGTGGCTTTTGATTTAATGATACCCTTGGGTTTGTTCATTTTTGACAAATTGCTTGTCTATGTCGATTGGAATCGAGCCAATGAAAAGTGATTTTTGATTTCGTGATAACTTCGGGTTGGTTCGTTTTGGTCGAATTGCTTGCCTAATTTGATTGGAATCGAGCAAATGAAAAGCGGTTTTCGATTTCATGATAACTTCAGGTTTATTTATTTTTGGCGAATTGCTAGTCTAGTTCGATTGAAATTAGGCTAATGAAAAGTGGGTTTTGATTTCATGATAACTTCATGTGTGTTCATTTTTGGTGAATTGCGAGTCTAATTCGATTGGAATCAGGCTAATGAAATGTGGCTTTTAATTTCGTGATAACTTCAGGTTTGTTTGTTTTTGGCGAATTGCTAGTCTAATTCGATTGGAATCGAGCAAGTGACCAGGGATTTTTGATTTCATGATAACTTCGGGTTTGTTCATTTTTGGTGAATTGCTAGTCTAATACGATTGGAATAGGGCCAATGAAAAGTAGGTTCTGATTTCATGATAACTTCGGGTTTGTTCATTTTTAGCGAATTGCTAGTCTAATTCGATCGGAATCGGGCCATTGAATGTTGCTTTTGGTTTAATGTTAACTCCGGGTTTGTTCATTTTTGTTGAATTGCTAGTCTAATTCGATTGGAATCGAGTGAATGAAATGAGGCTTTGATTTTCGTGATAACCTTGGGTTTGTTCGTTTTTGACGAATTGCTTGTCTAACTCGATTGGAATCGAGCCAATGAAAAGTCGTTTTTGATTTCGTGATAACTTCGAATTTGTTCGTTTTGGTCGAGTTGCTAGTCTAATTCGATTGGAATCGAGCAAATGAAAAGTGATTTTTGATTTCATGATAACTTCGAGTTTGTTCATTTTGGTCGAATTGCTAGTCTAATTCGATTAGAATCGAGCAAGTAAAAGCGGCTTTTGGTTTCATGATAACTTCGAGTTTGTTCATTTTTGGCAAATTGCTAGTCTAATTCGATTGGAATAGGGCCAATGAACAGTAGGTCTTGATTTCTTGATAACTTTGGGTTTGTACATTTTTAGCGAATTGTTCGTCTAATTCGATTGGAATAGAGTGAATGAAATGCGGCTTTTGATTTCATGATAACCTTGGGTTTGTTCATTTTTGACGATTTGCTAGTCTAATTCGATTGGAATCGAGCCAATGAAAAGCGATTTTTGATTATATGATAACTTCGGGTTTGTTCATTTTTGGTGAATTGCTAGTCTAATTCGATTGGAATCGGGCCAATGAAAAGTGGGTTTTGATTTCATGATAACTTTGGGTTTGTCTATTTTTAGCGAATTGCTAGTCTAATTCCATTGGAATCGGGCCAATGAAATGTGGCTTCTGATTTCATGATAACTTTGGGTTTTTTCAGTTTTGGCGAATTGCTAGTCTAATTCGATTGGAATCAAGCCAATGAAAAGTGGTTTCTAATTTCATGATAACTTAGGGTTTGTTCATTTTTGGCGAATTGCTAGTCTAATTCGATTGGAATCAAGCGAATGACAAGTGGTTTTTGGTTTTTTGATAACTTCGGGTTCGTTCATTTTTGGTCGAATTGCTAGTCTAATTCGATTGGAATCGGGCCATTGAAATGTTGCTTTTGATTTAATGAGAACTTTGGGTTTGTTCATTTTTGTCGAATTACTAGTCTAATTCGATTGGAATCGAGTTAATGAAACGTTGCTTTTGATTTCATGATAACCTTGGATTTTTCGTTTTTGACGAATTGCTTGTCTAATTCGATTGGAATAGGGCCTATGAAAAGTAGGTCTTGATTTCTTGATAACTTCGGGTTTGTTCATTTTTAGCGAATTGCTAGTCGAATTCGATTGGAATCGGCCATTGAATGTTGTTTTGATTTAATGTTAACTTCGGGTTTGTTCATTTTTGTCCAATTGCTAGTCTAATTCGATTGGAATCGAGTGAATGAAATGTGGCTTTTGATTTCATGATAACCATGGGTTTGTTCGTTTTTTACGAATGGCTTGTCTATGTCGATTGGAATCGAGCCAATGAAAAGTGGTTTTTGATTTTGTGATAACTTCGGGTTTATTCGTTTTAGTCGAATTGCTTGTCTAATTCGATTGGAATCGAGCAAATGAAAAGCGATTTTCTATTTCATGATAACTTCGGGTTTGATCATTTTTAGCAAATTGCTAGTCTAATTCGATTGGAATCGGGCCAACGAAGAGTGTGTTTTGATTTCATGATAACTTCGGGTTTGTTCATTTTTGGCGAATTGCTAGTCTAGTTCGAGTGGAATCGAGCCATTGAAAAGTGGTTTTTGATTTCATGATAACTTCGGATTTGTTTATTTTTGGCGAATTGCTAGTCTAATTTGATTGTAATCGGGCCAATGAAAAGTGGGTTTTGATTTCATGATAACTTCAGGTTTGTTAATTTTTGGCGAATTGCTAGTCTAATTCAAACGGAATCGGGCCAATCAAAAGTGGTTTCTGATTTCATGATAACTTCGGATTTTTTAATTTTTGGCTAATTGCTAGTCCAATTCGATTGGAATCGAGCCAAAGTGGCTTTTGATTTCTTGATAACTTCGGGTTCGTTCATTTTTGGCAAATTGCTAGTCTAACTCGATTGGAATCGAGCCAATAACAAGTGGTTTTTGATTTCATGATAACTTCGTGTTTGTTCATTTTTGGTCGAATTGCTAGTCTAATTCGATTGGAATTGGGCCATTGAAATGTTGCTTTTGATTTAATGATAACTTCGGGTTTGTTCATTTTTGTCGAATTGCTAGTCTAATTCGATTGGAATTGAGCCAATGAAAAGCAATTTTTGATTATATGATAACTTCGTGTTTGTTCATTTTTGGCGAATTGCTAGTCTAATTAGATTGGAATCGGGCCAATGAAAAGTGGGTTTTGACTTCATGATAACTTCGGGTTTGTTCATTTTTGGCGAATTGCTAATCTAATTCCATTGGAATCGGGCCAATGAAATGTGGCTTCTGATTTCATGATAAGTTCGGGTTTTTTCATTTTTGGCGAGTTACTAGTCTAATTCGATTGGAATCGAGACAATGAAAAGTGACTTCTGATTTCAAGATAACTTCGGGTTTGTTCATTTTTGGCGAATTACTAGTCTAATTCGATTGGAATCTGGCCAACGAAATGTGTCGTTTGATTTCATGATGACTTTGGGTTTGTTAGTTTTAGACAAATTGCTAGTCTAATTCGATTGGAATCGAGCCAATGAAATGTGGCTTTTGATTTCATGATTCTTTAGGTTTGTTCATTTTTGACGAATTGCTAGTGTAATTTGATTGGAATCGAGCCAATGAAATGTGGCTTTTGATTTCATATAACTTCGGGTTTGTTCATTTTTGGCGAATTGCTAGTCTAATTCGATTGGAATCAAGCAAATGAAAAGAGGTATTTGATTCCATGAAAACTTTGGATTTGTTCGTTTTTGGCGAATTGCTAGTCTAATTCGATTGGAATCGGGCCAATGAAATGTGACTTTTGGTTTAATGATAACCTTGGGTTTGTTTGCTTTTGATGAATTGCTAGTCTAATTCGATTGGAATTGAGCCAATGAATATATAACATACTCTCTCATTTTTGAATATTTTGATATTTTATCATTTTGTTCATTTTCATTAGATTCACTCCTATATATTGGCATGGTAGTATGCATCTATAATGTTCAGGACCCTCTCTGATTTGTTGTATCTTAACCAGCAATATGTAAGATCATTGTCGATGTTGTGGGCTTCATCAACAGATTATTAACTAAGCCTGTGTTAAATCAATCTTTCAGTGCAATCTGTACATTGCTGTCTTCCTTGACCTGCCAAGATTTTGATCCATTTGCTCAATGATTGGTAAGCCTTGATTAGTCTCCTGTTTGACAGGGTACACTGTAAGCCAACATGGGTACGAAAGGTACCTCAACGTTAGATAAATGAAAGAGGAGTAATTTGGAAATCTTGCGAGCAACTCTGGATGGTAGGCCGATGTTGGAAATTGTTTATGAAGTAAGAAGCTAAATAAGATAGTCCTTATACCTCACCTCATGGATTTTAGACTCATGAGACGATGCTGCTAGGTTGAATGGCTATTGTTTTATGATACAAAGCACCAAGGAAAAGGACCATTGAGGAGCCATGAGCATTGTACAGCACATATAGGTTCCCTTTTATTGAAATCTCACGACAAGATATTTTGTGATGTATATAAAGTTAACGCAATAAAACCTGTGCTACGATCAAATTGTGATCTCATGACAAGATATTTTGTGATGTATACAAAGTTAACGCAATAAATGATTTTTAGCATAACAAGTTTTTAAAGTTTATCACTAAGATTGTAAAAAGTGCCAAAAATATAAGTTGACAATAAAAGTTGTTGTAAAATGTCAAAGGGCATGACAAACAATAAAGATTGTTGCAAAAAATATTATGGAAAGTATGGCACCAAAATAATTTTTTCTGAAAAAATTAAAGAGACAAACTTTTTTCTAGTGATGAAGGAATATTTGTTATTAAAAGTTCTAGTGATGAAGGAAAAAAATTTGAAACACCTAAATTTTGCATCTCTCTAGCTTGTAAGGATGGTAAAAAGACAATTGTGATATTCACATTCATCATCTATTAGTCTTTTCGATGAACAACATTTATCACAAGTCTATTCTTCTATAAACAAATACTTTAAACTAATTAACAAATACATAGTAAATTATTAATTAATAAGCACAAACATGCAATTGTATTTTTTCAATATGAACTTACTTTTTATACTATTTTATTTTACTTTATTCAAAACATTAAATTTCAATAATTATGATTGTATTTAGTTTTTGAGTAAATGAACAAGCACTAGGATCTAGAATTTCCCTATATTCTCTCATTATAATATTAATTTCAATATTTGACAAGATCATTGCTTCTAATTTATTTAATAATAACTTCATTATTCTTTCATGATAACTTCGGGTTTTTTCATTTTTGGCGAGTTACTAGTCTAATTCGATTGGAATCGAGCAAATGAAAAGTGGCTTCTGATTTCAAGATAACTTCGGGTTTGTTCATTTTTGGCGAATTGCTAGTCGAATTCGATTGGAATCTGGCCAAAGAAATGTGGCATTTGATTTCATGATAACTTTGGGTTTATACGTTTTTGGCGAATTGCTAGTCTAATTCGATTGGAATCGAGCCAATGAGAAGTGGGTTTTGATTTCTTGATAACTTCGGGTTTGTTCATTTTTGGCGAATTGCTAGTCTAATTCGATTGGAATCGAGCCAATGAGAAGTGGGTTTTGATTTCTTGATAACTTCGGGTTTGTTCATTTTTGGCGAATATCTAGTCTAATTCGATTGGAATCGGGCTAATGAAATGTGGCTTTTGATTTCATATAACTTCGGGTTTGTTCATTTTTGGTGAATTGCTAGTCTAATTCGATTGGAATCAAGCAAATGAAAAGAGGTATTTGATTCCATGAAAACTTTGGGTTCGTTCATTTTTGGCAAATTGTTAGTCTAATTCGATTGGAATCGGGCCAATGAAATGTGGCTTTTAGTTTAATGATAACCTTGGGTTTGTTTGCTTTTGATGAATTGCTAGTCTAATTCGATTGGAATTGAGCCAATGAAAAGTGGTTTTTGATTATATGATAACTTCGGGTTTGTTCATTTTTGGCGAATTGCTAGTCTAATTCGATTGGAATCGGGCCAATGAAAAGTGGGTTTTGATTTCATGATAACTTCGGGTTTGTTTATTTTTGACGAACTGCTAGTCTAATTCCATTGGAATTGGGCCAATGAAATGTGGCTTCTGATTTCATGATAACTTCGGGTTTTTTCATTTTTGGCGAGTTGCTGATCTAATTCGATTGGAATCGAGCTAATGAAAAGTGGCTTCTGCTTTCAAGATAACTTCGGGTTTGTTCATTTTTGGCAAATTGCTAGTCTAATTCGATTGGAATCGAGCAAATGAAAAGACGTATTTGATTCCATGAAAACTTTGGGTTCGTTCATTTTTGGCGAATCGCTAGTCTAATTCGATTGGAATCGGGCCAATGAAATGTGGCTTTTGATTTCATGATAACCTTGGGTTCGTTTGCTTTTGATGAATACCAGTCTAATTCGATTGGAATCGAGCCAATGAAAAGCGGTTTTTGATTATATGATAACTTCGTGTTTGTTCATTTTTGGCGAATTGCTAGTCTAATTCGATTGGAATCGGGCCATTGAAAAGTGGGTTTTGATTTCATGATAACTTCGGGTTTGTTCATTTTTGGCGAATTGCTAGTCTGATTCCATTAGAATCGGGCCAATGAAATGTGGCTTCTGATTTCATGATAACTTCAGGTTTTTTCATTTTTGGCAAGTTGCTAGTCTAATTCAATTGGAATCGAGCTAATGAAAAGTGGCTTCTGATTTCAAGATAACTTCGGGTTCGTTCATTTTTGGCGAATTGCTAGTCTAATTCGATTGGAATCAAGCGAATGACAAGTGGTTTTTTATTTTATGACTTCGGGTTTGTTCATTTTTCGTCGAATTTCTAGTCTAATTCGATTGGAATCGGGCCATTGAAATGTTGCTTTTGATTTAATGAGAACTTCGGGTTTGTTCATTTTTGTCGAATTACTAGTCTAATTCGATTGGAATCGAGTTAATGAAATATTTCTTTTGATTTCATGATGACCTTGGTTTTTCATTTTTGACGAATTGCTTATCTAATTCGATTGGAATCGAGCCAATGAAAAGTGGTTTTTGATTTCATGATAACTTCTGGTTTTTTCATTTTTAGCATATTGCTAGTCTAATTCGATTGGAATAGGGCCAATGAAAAGTAAGTCTTGATTTCATGATAACCTTGGGTTTGTTCATTTTTGACGAATTGCTTGTCCATGTCGATTGGAATCGAGCCAATGAAAAGTGATTTTCGATTTCTTGATAACTTCGATTTGTTCGTTTTGGTCGAATTGCTTGTCTAATTCGATTGGAATCAAGCAAATGAAAAGCGATTTTTGATTTCATGATAACTTCATGTTTGATCATTTTTGGGGAATTGCTAGTCTAATTCGATTGGAATCGGGCCAATGAAAACTGGGTTTTGATTTCATGATAACTTCGGGTTCGTTCATTTTTAGCGAATTGCTAGTCTAATTCAAATGGAATCGGGACAATAAAAGTGGATTCTGATTTCATGATAACTTCGGGTTTTTTAGTCTTTGTCGAATTGCTAGTCTAATTCGATTGGAATCGAGCCATTGAAAAGTGGCTTTAGATTTCATGATAACTTCGGGTTTATTCATTTTTGGCAAATTGCTAGTCTAACTTGATGGAATCGAGCCAATGACAAGTGATTTTTGATTTCATGATAACTTCGGGTTTGTTCATTTTTCGTCGAATTGCTAGTCTAATTCGATTGGAATCGGGCCATGGAGATGTTGCTTTTAATTTAATGATAATTCGGGTTTGTTTGTTTTTGTCGAATTGCTAGTCTAATTCGATTGGAATCGAGTCAATGAAATGTGGCTTTTGATTTCATGATAACCTTCGATTTTTTGTTTTTGACGAATTGCTTGTCCATGTCGATTGGAATCGAGCCAATGAAAAGTAGTTTTCGATTTCTTGATAACTTCGGTTTGTTCGTTTTGGTCGAATTGCTTGTCTAATTCGATTGGAATCAAGCAAATGAAAAGCGATTTTTGATTTCATGATAACTTCGGGTTTGATCATTTCTGGTGAATTGCTAGTCTAATTCGATTGGAATCAGGCCAATGAAAAGTGGGTTTTCTTTTCATGATAACTTCGGGTTCGTTCATTTTTAGCGAATTGCTAGTCTAATTCAAATGGAATCGGGCCAAAGAAATGGGGCGTTTGATTTCATGATGACTTTGGGTTTGTTCGTTTTAGACGAATTACTAGTCTAATTCGATTGAAATCGAGCCAATGAAATGTGGCTTTTGATTTCATGATAACTTTGGGTTTGTTCATTTTTGACGAATTGAATTGCTAGTCCAATTCGATTGGAATCGAGCCAATGAAAGGTGGTTTTTGATTTCATGATAACTTCGAGTTTTTTCGTTTTGGTCGAATTGCTAGTCTAATTCAATTGGAATCGAGCAAATGAGAAAGCAGTTTTTGATTTCTTGATAACTTTAGGTTTATGCATTTTTGGCAAATTGATAGTCTAATTCTGTTGGAATCGAGCCAATAAGAAGTATGTTTTGATTTCTTGATAACTTAGGGCTTGTTCATTTTTGGCGAATTTTTACTCTAATTCGATTGGAATCGGGCTAATGAAATGTGGCTTTTGATTTCATATAACTTGGGTTTGTTCATTTTTGGCGAATTGCTAGTCTAATTCGATTGGAATCGAGCAAATGAAAAGTGGTTTTCGATTCCATGAAAACTTTGGGTTTGTTCATTTTTGGCGAATTTCTAGTCTGATTCGATTGGAATTGGGCCAATGAAATGTGGCTTTTGATTTCATGATAACCTTGGGTTTGTTCGTTTTTGAAGAATTGCTAGTTTAATTTGACTGGAATCGAGCCAATGAAAAGCGGTTTTTGATTATATGATAACTTCGAGTTTGTTCATTTCTAGCTAATTCCTAGTCTAATTCGATTGGAATTGAGCCAATGAAAAGTTGGTTTTGATTTCATGATAACTTCGGGCTTGTTCATTTTTGGCAAATTGCTAGTCTAATTCCATTGGAATCGGGCAAATGAAATGTGGCTTCTGATTTCATGATAACTACGGGTTTTTTCATTTTTGGCGAGTTACTAGTCTAATTCGATTGGAATCGAGCCAATGAAAAGTGGCTTCTGATTTCAAGATAACTTCGGGTTTGTTCATTTTTGGTGAATTGCTAGTCTAATTCGACTGGAATCAAGCGAATGACAAGTGGTTTTTAATTTTATGATAACTTCGGGTTTGTTCATTTTTTGTCGAATTGCTAGTCTAATTCAATTGGAATCGGGCCATTGAATGTTGCTTTTGATTTAATGAGAACTTCGGGTTTGTTCGTTTTTGTCAAATTACTAGTATAATTCGATTGGAATCGAGTTAATGAAATGCTGCTTTTGATTTCATGATAACCTTGGGTTTTTCGTTTTTGACGTATTGCTTGTCTAATTCGATTGGAATCGAGCCAATGAAAAGTGGATTTTGATTTCATGATAACTTCGGGCTTGCTCATTTTTGGCGAATTGCTAGTCTAATTCGATTGGAATAGGGCCAATGAAAGGTAGGTCCTGATTTCATGATAACTTCAGGTTTGTTCAGTTTTAGCGAATTGCTAGTCTTATTCGATTGGAATCGGGCCATTGAACGTTGCTTTTGATTTAATGTTAACTTCGGGTTTGTTAATTTTTGTCGAATTGCTAGTCTAATTTGATTGGAATCGAGTGAATGAAATGTGGCTTTTGATTTCATGATAACCTTGGGTTTGTTCGTTCTTGACGAATTGCTTGTCCATGTCGATTGGAATCGAGCCAACGAAAAGTGGTTTTTGATTTTGTGATAACTTCGGGTTGTTCGTTTTGGTCGAATTACTTGTCTAATTCCATTGGAATCAAGCAAATGAAAAGCGGTTTTTGATTTCATGATAACTTCGGGTTTGATCATTTTTGGCGAATTACTAGTCTAGTTCGATTGGAATCAGGCCTATGAAAAGTGGGTTTTGATTTCATAATAACTTCGGGTTTGTTCATTTTTGGCGAATTGCTAGTCTAATTCGATTGGAATTGGGCCAAAGAAATGGGGCGTTTGATTTCATGATGACTTTGGGTTTGTTCGTTTTAGACGAATTACTAGTCTAATCGATTGGAATCGAGCCAATGAAATGTGGGTCTTGATTTCATGATAAATTCGGGTTTGTTCATCTTTACCGAATTGCTAGTCTAATTCGATTGGAATCGGGCCATTGAATGTTGCTTTTGAGTTAATGTTAACTTCGGGTTTGTTCATTTTTGTCGAATTGCTAGTCTAATTCAATTGGAATCGAGTGAATGAAATGTGGCTTTCTATTTCATGATAACCTTGGGTTTGTTCATTTTTGACGAATTGCGTGTCAATGTCGATTGGAATCGAGCCAATGAAAAGTGTTTTTTTCATTTCATCATAACTTCGGGTTTGTTCGTTTTAGTCCAATTGCTAGTCTAATTCGATTGGAATCGAGCAAATGAAAAGCGGGTTTTGATTTCATGATAACTTCGGGTTTGATCATTTTTGGCGAATTACGAGTCTAATTCGATTGGAATCGGGTCAATGAAATGTGGCTTTTAATTTCGTGATAACTTGAGGTTTGTTATTTTTTGGAGAATTGCTAGTCTAATTCGATTGAAATCGAGCAAATGAAAAACGGTTTTTGATTTCGTGGTGACTTCGGGTTTGTTCATTTTTGGCGATTTGCTAGTCAATTCGATTGGAATAAGGCTAATGAATAGTGGTTTTGATTTCATGATAACTTCGGGTTTGTTCGTTTTGGTCGAATTCCTTGTCTAATTCGATCGGAATCGAGCAAACGAAAAACAGTTTTTGATTTAATGATAACTTCGGGTTTATTTTTTTTGGCGAATTGCTAGTCTAATTCGATTGGAATCGGGCCAATGAAAAGTAGGTTTTGATTTCATGATAACTTCGGGTTTGTTCATTTTTGCGAATTGCGAGTCTAATTCGATTGGAGACGGGCCAATGAAATGTGGCTTTTAATTTCGTGATAACTTCAGGTTTGCTATTTTTTTTGCGAATTGCTAGTCTAATTTGATTGGAATCGAGCAAATGAAAAGCGGTTTTTGATTTCATGATGACTTCGGGTTTGTTCATTTATGGCGAATTACTAGTCTAATTCGATTGGAACAGGGCCAATGAATAGTAGGCTTTGATTTCAGGATAACTTCGGGTTTGTTCATTTTTAGCGAATTGCTAGTCAAATTCGATTGGAATCGGGCCATTGAATTGTACTTTTGATTTAATGTTAACTTCGGGTTTGTTCATTTTTGTCGAATTACTAGTCTAATTTGATTGGAATCGAGTGAATGAAATGTGGCTTTTGATTTCATGATAACCTTGGGTTTGTTCGTTTTTGACGAATTGCGTGTCTACATCGATTGGAATCGAGCCAATGAAAAGTGGTTTTTCATTTCGTGGGTTTGTTCGTTTTGGTCGTATTACTGGTCTAATTCGATTGGAATCGAGCAAATGAAAAGCGGGTTTTGATTTCATGATAACTTCGGGTTTGATCATTTTTGGCGAATGCGAGTCTAATTCGATTGTAATCGTGTCAATGAAATGTGGCTTTTAATTTTGTGATAACTTCAGGTTTGTTATTTTTTTGCGAATTGCTAGTCTTATTCGATTGGAATCAGGCCATTGAATGTTGCTTTTGTTTTAATGTTTACTTCGGGTTTGTTTATTTTTGTCGAATTGTTAGTCTAATTCGATTGGAATTGAGTGAATGAAATGTGGCTTTTGATTTCATGATAACCTTGGGTTTGTTCGTTTTTGACAAATTGCTTGTCTAAGTCGATTGGAATCGAGCCAATGAAAAGTGGTTTTTGATTTCTTGATAACTTCAGGTTTGTTCGTTTTGGTCGAATTCCTTGCCTAATTCGATTGGAATCGAGCAAATGAAAAGTGGTTTTTGATTTCATGATAACTTCGAGTTTGTTTATTTTTGGCGAATTGCAAGTCTAATTCGATTAGAATCGGGCCAATGAAAAGTAGGTTTTAATTTCATGATAACTTCAGGTTTTTTCACTTTTGGCGAATTAGGAGTCTAATTCGATTGAAATCGGGCCAATGAAATGTGGCTTTTAATTTCCTAATAACTTCAGGTTTGTTTGTTTTTGGCAAATTGCTAGTCTAATTCAATTGGAATCGAGCAAATGAAAAGCGGTTTCTGATTTCATGATAACTACGGGTTTGTTCATTTTCGGTTGAGCCAATGAAAAGTTTTTTTTTTAATTTCATGATAACTTCATTTTTGTTCATTTTGGTCGAATTGCTAGTCTAATTTGATTGGAATTCAGCAAATGAAAAAGCGATTTTTGATTTCATGATAACTTCGGGTTTATTCGTTTTTGGCAAATTGCTAGTCTAATTCGATTGGAATCGAGCAAATGAAATGCGGTTTTTGATTTCATGATTACTATGGGTTTGTTCATTTTTGGTTGAGCCAATGAAAAGTGGTTTTTTTGATTTCATGATAACTTCGGGTTTTTTCATTTTGGTCGAATTACTAGTCTAATTCGATTGGAATCGAGCAAACGAAAAAGAAGTTTTTTATTTCTTGATAATTTTGGGCTTATTCGTTTTCGACGAATTGCTAGTCTAATTCGATTGGAATCGAGCCAATGAGAAGTGGGTTTTGATTTCTTGATAACTTCGGGTTTGTTCATTTTTGGTGAATCGCTACTCTAATTCGATTGAATCGAGCCAATGAAAAGTGGCTTCTGATTTCATGATAACTTCGGGTTTGTTCATTTTTGGCGAATTGCTAGTCTAATTCGATTGGAATCGATCCATTGAAATGTTGTTTTCAATTTCATGATAACTTTGAGTTTGCTCATTTTTGGCGAATTACCAGTTTAATTCGATTGAAATTGAGCTGATGAAAAGTGGTTTTTTGATTTCATGATAACTTCGGGTTTTTTCGTTTTGGCCGAATTACTAGTCTAATTCGATTGGAATCGAGCAAACGAAAAAGATGTTTTTTATTTCATGATAACTTCGGGCTTATTCGTTTTCGACGAATTGCTAGTCTAATTCGATTGGAATCGAGCCAATGAGAAGTGGGTTTTGATTTCTTGATAACTTCGGGTTTGTTCATTTTTGGCGAATTGGTAGTCTAATTCAATTTGAATCGGGCCAATGAAATGTGGCTTTTGATTTCATGATAACTTCAGGTTTGTTCGTTTTTGGCGAATTGCTAGTCTAATTCGATTGAATTGAGCAAATGAGAAGTTGCTTCTAATTTCATGAGAACTTTGGGTTTGTTCATTTTTAGCGAATTGCAAGTCTAGTTCGATTGGAATCGAGGAAATGAAAAATGGTTTTTGATTTCATGATAACTTCGGGTTCGTTCATTTTAGGCGAATTGCTAGTCTAATTCGATTGGAATCGGGCCAATGAAGAGTAGGTTTTGATTTCATGGCAACTTCAGGTTTGATCATTTTTGGCGAATTACTAGTCGAATTCGATTGGAATCAGGCCAATGAAAAGTGGCTTTTGATTTCATGATGACTTCGGGTTTGTTTGTTTTTGACGAATTGTTAGTCTAATTCGATTGCATTCGAGCAAATGAAATGTGGCTTTTGATTTCATGATAACTATGGGTTTCTTAGTTTTTTATGAATCGTTAGTCTAATTCAATTGGAATCCAGCCAATGAAAAGTGGTTTTTGATTTCATGATAACTTCGGGTTTTTTCGTTTTGGTCGAATTACTAGTCTAATTCGATTGGAATCGAGCAAATGAAAAAGTGGTTTTTGATTTCGTCAAAACTTCGGGTTTATTCATTTTTTACGAATTGGTAGTCTAACTCGATTGAAATCGAGCCAATGAGAAGTGGGTTTTGTTTCTTGATAACTTCGGGTTTGTTCGTTTTTGGCGAATTGGTAGTCTAGTTCGATTGGAATCGAGCCATTGAAATGTTGTTTTTAATTTCATGATAACTTTGAGTTTGTTCATTTTTGGCAAATTACCAGTCTAATTCGATTGAATCGAGCCAATGAAAAGTGGCTTTTGATTTCCTGATAACTTCGGGTTTGTTCTTTCTTAGCGAATTGCTAGTCTAATTCGATTGGAATCTAGCTAATGAAAAGTGGTTTTTTATTTCATGATAACTCGGGTTTGTTCATTTTTAAGGAATTTCTAATCTAATTAGATTGGAATCGAGCCAATGAAATGTTGTTTTTAATTTATTGATAACTTCGGGTTTGTTCGTTTTTGGCGAATTGCTAGTCCAATTCGATTAAAATCGAGCCAATGAAAAGAGGTTTTTGATTCCATGATAACTTTAGTTTGTTCATTTTTTACGGATTACTAGTCTAATTCGATTGGAATCGAGTCGATGAAAAGTGGTTTTTTGATTTCATGATAACTTCGGGTTTTTTTGATTTGGTCGAATTACTAGTCTAATTCGATTGGAATCGAGCAAATCAAAAAGACGTTTTTTATTTCATGATAATTTCGGGCTTATTCGTTTTTGACGAATTGCTAGTCTAATTCGATTGGGATCGAGCCAATGAGAAGTGGGTTTTGATTTCTTGATAACTTCGGGTTTGTTCGTTTTTGGCGAATTGGTAGTCTAATTCAATTTGAATCGGACCAATGAAATGTGGCTTCTGATTTCATGATAACTTCGGGTTTGTTCGTTTTTGGCGAATTGCTAGTCTAATTCGATTGAATTGAGCAAATGAAAAGTTGCTTCTAATTTCATGATAACTTCGGGTTTGTTCATTTTGTCGAATTGCTAGTCTAATTCGATTGGAATCGAGTAAATGAAATGTGGCTTTTGATTTCATGATAACCTTGGGTTTGTTCATTTTTGACGAATTACTTGTCTATGTCGATTGGAATCGAGCCAATGAAAAGTGATTTTTGATTTCGTGATAACTTCGGGTTTGTTCGGTTTGGTTGAATTGCTTGTCTAATTTGATCGGAATCGAGCAAATGAAAAGCAGTTTTTGATTTCATGATATCTTCGGTTCGTTCATTTTTGGCGAATTGCTAGTCAAATTCGATTGGAATAGGGCCCGTGAAAAGTAGGTTTTGATTTCATGATAACTTCGGATTTGTTCATTTTTAGTGGATTGCTAGTCTAAATCGGTTGGAATCGAGTGAATGAAATACGGCTTTTGATTTCATGATAAACTTGGGTTTGTTCGTTTTTGACGAATTGCTTGTCTAAGTCGATTGAAATCGAGCGAATGAAAAGTGGGTTTTGATTTCTTGATAACTTCGAGTTTGTTTGTTTTTAGCGAATTGCTAGTCCAATTAGATTGAATCGAGCCATTGAAAAGTGGCTTTTAATTTCATGATAATTTTGGGTTTCTTCATTTTTGGCGAATTTTTAGTCTAAGTCGATTGGAATCGAGCCAATGAAAAGTATTTTTGATTTCATGACGACTTCGGGTTTGTTCGTTTTTGTAGAATTGCAAGTCTAATTCGATTGGAATCGATCCAAAGAAAAGTATTTTTGATTTCATGATAACTTCAGGTTTGTTCGTTTTTATCGAATTGCTAGTCTAATTCGATTGGAATCAAGCCAATGAAAAGAGGGTTTGATTTCATGATAACTTCGAGTTTGTTCGTCTTTGGCAAATTGGCAGCTAATTCGATTGGAATCGAGCTAATGAAACATGGCTCTTGATTTGATGATAACTTTGACTTTGTTCGATTTTGGCATATTGCTTGTCTAATTCGATTGGAATCGAGCCAATGAAATGTGGCTTTTGATTTCATGATAACTTTGGGTTTGTTCCTTTTTGACGAATTTCTAGTCTAATTTGATTGGAATCGAGGCAATGAAAAGAGGTTTTTGATTCCATGAAAATTTCGGGTTTGTTCATTTTTGGCGAATTGCTAGTCTAATTCAATTGGAATTGAGTAAATGAAAAGCGATTTTTGATTTAATGATAACTTCGAATTTGTTCTTTTTTGGCGAATTGGTAGTCTAATTCGATTGGAATTGGGCCAATTAAAATTGGGTTTTGATTTCATGATAACTTCGGGTTTGTTCTTTTTTAGCGATTGCTAGTCTAGTTCGATTGGAATCGGGCTAATGAAATGTTGATTTTGATTTCATGATAACTTCGGGTTTGTTCGTTTTTCGCGAATTGCTAGTCTAAATCGATTGAATCGAGCCATTGAAAAGTGGCTTTTGATTTCATGATAATTTTGGGTTTCTTCATTTTTAGCTAATTTTTAGTCTAAGTCGATTGGAATCGAGCCAATGAAAAGTGATTTTTGATTTCATGACGACTTCAGGCTTGTTCGTTTTTGTCGAATTGCAAGTCAAATTCGATTGGAATCGATCCAATGAAAATAGTGTTTTGATTTCATGATAACTTCGGGTTTGTTCGTTTTTATCGAATTGGTAGTCTAATTCGATTGGAATCAAGCCAATGAAAAGAGGGTTTGATTTCATGATAACTTCGGGTTTGTTCGTCTTTGGCGAATTGCCAGGTAATTCGATTGGAATCGAGCCAATCAAATGTGGCTCTTGATTTAATGTTAACTTTGAGTTTGTTCGATTTTGGCATATTGCTAGTCTAATTCGATTGGAATCGAGCCAATGAAATGTGGCTTTGGATTTAATGATAACTTTGGGTTTGTTCTTTTTTGACATATTTCTAGTCTAATTCGATTGGAATCGAGGCAATGAAAAGAGGTTTTTGATTCCATGAAAATTTCGGGTTTGTTCCTTTTTGGCGAATTGCTAGTCTAATTCGATTGGAATCGGGCCAATTAAAAGTGGGTTTTGATTTCCTGATTACTCCGGGTTTGTTCATTTTTAGCTATTTGCGAGTCTAATTTGATTGGAATCGGGCCAATGAAATGTGGCTTTTAATTTCATGATAACTTCAGGTTTGTTTGTTTTCGGCGAATTGCTAGTCTAATTCAATTGAATAGAGTCAGTGAAATGTGGCTTCTGATTTCATTATCACTTCGGATTTGTTCATTTTTTGCGAATTGCCAGTCTAATTCTATTGGAATCGAGCCAACGAAAAGTGGATTTTGAATTCAAGATAACTTCGGGTTTGTTCATTTTTGGCGAATTGCTAGTCTAATTGGATTGGAATCAAGCAAATGAAATGTGGCTTTTGATTTCATCATAACTTCGTGTTTGTTCATTTTCGACAAATTGCTAGTCTAATTCGATTGAATCGAGCAAATTAAAATTGGCTTTTGATTTCATGATAGCTTCATCTTTGTTCATTTTTGGTGAATTGCTAGTCTAATTCGATTGGAATCGAGCCAATGAAAAGTGGGTTTTGATTTCATGATAACTTCAGGTTTGTTCATTTTTAGCGAATTACTAGTCTAGTTCGATTGGAATCGGGCTAATGAAATGTTGATTTTGATTTCATGATAACTTCGGGTTTGTTCGTTTTTAGCGAACTGCTAGTCTAATTCAATAGAATCGAGCCAATGAAAAGTGGCTTTTGATTTCATGATAATTTTGGGTTTCTTCATTTTTAGCGAATTTTTAGTCTAAGTCGATTGGAATCGAGCTAATGAAAAGTGATTTTTGATTTCACAATGACTTCGGGTTTGTTCGTCTTTGTCGAATTGCAAGTCTAATTCGATTGGAATCGATCCAATGAAAACAGTGTTTTGATATCATGATAACTTCGGGTTCGTTCGTTTTGATCGAATTGCTCGTCTAATTCGATTGGAATCAACCCATTGAAAAGAGGGTTTGATTTCATGATAACTTCGGGTTTGTTCGTCTTTGGCGAATTGCCAGCGAATTCGATTGGAATCGAGCCAATGAAATGTGGCTCTTGATTTCATCATAACTTTAGGTTTGTTCGATTTTGGCATATTGCTAGTCTAATTCGATTGAATCGAGCCAGTGATATGTGGCTTTAGATTTCATGATAACTTTGGGTTTGTTCCTTTTTGACGAATTGCTAGTCTAATTCGATTAGAATCGAGCCAATGAAAAGAGGTTTTCGATTCCATGAAAATTTCGGATTTGTTCATTTTTGGCAAGTTGCTTGTCTAATTCAATTGGAATCGAGCCAATGAAATGTGGCTTTTAATTTCATGATAACTTCGGGTTTGTTCATTTTTGATGAATCGCTACTCAAATTTGATTGGATCGAGCCAATGAAAAGTGACTTCTGATTTCATGATAACTTCGGGTTTGTTCATTTTTGGCGAATTGCTAGTCTAATTCGATTGGAATCGAGCCATTGAAATGTTGTTTTTAATTTCATGATAACATTGAGTTTGTTCGTTTTTGGCGAATTACCAGTCTAATTCGATTGGAATCGAGCCGATGAAAAGTGGGTTTTTGATTTGATGACAACTTCGGGTTTTTTCGTTTTGGTCGAATTACTAGTCTAATTCGATTGGAATCGAGCAAAGGAAAAAGATGTTTTTTATTTCATGGTAGTTTCGGGCTTATTCATTTTCGACGAATTGCTAGTCTAATTCGATTGGAATCGAGCCAATGAGAAGTGGGTTTTGATTTCTTGATAACTTCGGGTTTGTTCATTTTTGGCGAATTGCTAGTCTAATTCGATTGGAATCGAGCCAATGAGAAGTGGGTTTTGATTTCTTGATAACTTCGGGTTTGTTCATTTTTGGCAAATTGGTAGTCTAATTAAATTTGAATCGGGCCAATGAAATGTGGCTTTTTATTTCATGATAACTTCGGGTTTGTTCGTTTTTGGCGAATTGCTAGTCTAATTCGATTGAATTGAGCAAATGAAAAGTTGCTTCTAATTTCACGATAACTTTGGGTTTGTTCATTTTCAGCGAATTGCTAGTCTAGTTTGATTGGAATCGAGGAAATGAAAAATGGTTTTTGATTTCATGATAACTTCGGCTTCGTTCATTTTTGGGGAATTGCTAGTCTAATTCGATTGGAATCGGGCCAATGATGAGTAGGTTTTGATTGCATGGCAACTTCGGGTTTGATCATTTTTGGCGAATTACTAGTCTAATTCGATTGGAATCAGGCCAATGAAAAGTGTCTTTTGATTTCATGATGACTTTGGGTTTGTTTTTGACGAATTGTCAGTCTAATTCGATTGCATTCGAGCCAATGAAATGTGGCTTTTGATTTCATGATAACTATGGGTTTCTTAGTTTTTTATGAATCGTTAGTCTAATTCGATTGGAATCCAGCCAATGAAAAGTGGTTTTTGATTTAATGATAACTTCGGGTTTTTTCGTTTTGGTCGAATTACTAGTCTAATTCGATTGGAATCGAGCAAATGAAAAAGTGGTTTTTGATTTCATCAAAACTTCAGGTTTATTCATTTTTGACGAATTGCTAGTCTAACTCGATTGAAATCGAGCCAATGAGAAGTGGGTTTTGATTTTTTGATAACTTCGGGTTTGTTCGTTTTTGGCGAATTGGTAGTCCAGTTCGATTGGAATCGAGCCATTGAAATGTTGTTTTTAATTTCATGATAACTTTGAGTTTGTTCATTTTTGGCGAATTACCAGTCTAATTCGATTGAATCGAGCCAATGAAAAGTGGCTTTTGATTTCCTGATAACTTCTGGTTTGTTCTTTCTTGGCGAATTGCTAGTCTAATTCGATTGGAATCTATCTAATGAAAAGTTGTTTTTTTATTTCATGATAACTCAGGTTTGTTCATTTTTAAGGAATTTCTAGTCTAATTAGATTGGAATCGAGCCATGAAATGTCGTTTTTAATTTATTGAAAACTTCGGGTTTGTTCGTTTTTGGCGAATTGCTAGTCCAATTCGATTAAAATCGAGCCAATGAAAAGAGGTTTTTGATTCCATGATAACTTTAGTTTGTTCATTTTTTATGGATTACTAGTCTAATTCGATTGGAATCGAGCCGATGAAAAGTGGTTTTTTAATTTCATGATAACTTCGGGTTTTTTCCTTTTGGTCGAATTACTAGTTTAATTCGATTGGAATTGAGCAAATGAAAAAGATGTTTTTTATTTCATGATAATTTCGGGCTTATTCATTTTCGACGAATTGCTAATCTAATTCGTTTGGAATCGAGCCAATGAGAAGTGGGTTTTGATTTCTTGATAACTTCGGGTTTGCTCGTTTTTGGCGAACTGGTAGTCTAATTCAATTTGAATCGGGCCAATGAAATGTGGCTTTTGATTTCATGATAACATCGGGTTTGTTCTTTTTTGGCGAATTGCTAGTCTAATTCGATTGAATTGAGCAAATGAAAAGTTGCTTCTAATTTCATGATAACTTCGGGTTTGTTCATTTTTAGCGAATTGCTAGTCTAGTTCGACTGGAATCGAGGAAATGAAAAATGGTTTTTGATTTCATGATAACTTCGGGTTCGTTCATTTTTGGCGAATTGCTAGTCTAATTCGATTGGAATCGGGCCAATGAAGAGTAGGTTTTGATTTCATGGCAACTTCGGGTTTGATCATTTTTGGCGAATTACTAGTCTAATTCGATCGGAATCGAGCAATTGAAAAGCAGTTTTTGATTTCATGATATCTTCGGTTTTGTTCATTTTTGGCGAATTTCTAGTCTAATTCGATTGGAATAGGGCCTGTGAAAAGTAGGTTTTGATTTCATGATAACTTCGGATTTGTTCATTTTTAGTGAATTGCTAGTCTAATTCGGTTGGAATCGAGTGAATGAAATACAGCTTTTGATTTCATGACAACCTTGGGTTTGTTCATTTTTGACGAATTGCTTGTCTAAGTCAATTGGAATCGAGCGAATGAAAAGTGGGTTTTGATTTCTTGATAACTTCGGGTTTCTTTGTTTTTAGCGAATTGCTAGTCTAATTAGATTGAATCGAGCCATTGAAAAGTGGCTCTTAATTTCATGATAATTTTGGGTTTCTTCATTTTTTGCGAATTTTTAGTCTAAGTCGATTGGAATCGAGCCAATGAAAAGTATTTTTGATTTCATGACGACTTCGGGTTTGTTCGTTTTTGTCGAATTGCAAGTCTAATTCGATTGGAATCGATCCAAAGAAAACAAGGTTTTGATTTCATGATAACTTCAGGTTTGTTCGTTTTTATCGAATTGCTAGTCTAATTCGATTGGAATCAAGCCAATGAAAAGAGGGTTTGATTTCATGATAACTTCGGGTTTGTTCGTCTTTGGCGAATTGCCAGCTAATTCGATTGGAATCGAGCCAATGAAACGTGGCTCTTGATTTGATGATAACTTTGAGTTAGTTCGATTTTGGCATATTGTTTGTCTAATTCGATTGGAATCGAGCCAATGAAATGTGGCTTTTGATTTCATGATAACTTTGGGTTTGTTCCTTTTTGACGAATTTCTAGTCTAATTTGATTGGAATCGAGGCAATGAAAAGAGGTTTTTGATTCCATGAAAATTTCGGGTTTGTTCATTTTTGGCGAATTGCTAGTCTAATTCGATTGGAATTGAGCAAATGAAAAGCGGTTTTTGATTTAATGATAACTTCGAATTTGTTCTTTTTTAGCGAATTGGTAGTCTAATTCGATTGGAATTGGGCCAATTAAAATTGGGTTTTGATTTCATGATAATTTCGGGTTAGTCCATTTTTAGCGATTTGCGAGTCTAATTTGATTGGAATCAGGCCAATGAAATGTGGCTTTTAATTTCATGATAACTTCAGTTTTATTTGTTTTTGGCAAATTGCTAGTCTAATTCGATTGAATGGAGACAATGAAAAGTGGCTTTTGATTTCCTGATAACTTCGGGTTTGTTCATTTTTTTCGAATTGTTAGTCTAATTCGATTAGAATCGAGCCAATAAAAAGTGGTTTTTGAATTCAAGATAACTTCGGGTTTGTTCGTTTTTGGCGAATTGCTAGTCTAATTCGATTGGAATCGAGTCAATGAAATGTGGCTTTTGATTTCATGATAACTTCGTGTTTGTTCATTTTCGACAAATTGCTAGTGTAATTCGATTGAATCGAGCCAATGAAAATTGGCTTTTGATTTCATGATAGCTTCGGGTTTGTTCATTTTTGGCGAATTGCTAGTCTAATTCGATTGGAATCGAGCCGATGAAAAGTGGGTTTTGATTTCATGATAACTTTGGGTTTGTTCTTTTTTAGCGAATTGCTAGTCTAGTTCGATTGGAATCGGGCTAATGAAATGTTGATTTTGATTTCATGATAACTTCGGGTTTGTTCGTTTTTGGCGAATTGCTAGTCTAATTCGATTGAATCGAGCCATTGAAAAGTGGCTTTTGATTTCATGATAATTTTGGGTTTCTTCGTTTTTAGCGAATTTTTAGTCTAAGTCGATTGGAATCGAGCCAATGAAAGGTGATTTTTGATTTCATGACGACTTCGGGTTTGTTCGTTTTTGTCGAATTGCAAGTCGAATTCGATTGGAATCGATCCAATGAAAACAGTTTTTTGATTTCATGATAACTTCGGGTTTGTTCATTTTTATCGGATTGCTAGTCTAATTCGATTGGAATCAACCCAATGAAAAGAGGCTTTGATTTCATGATAACTTCGGGTTTGTTCGTCTTTGGCAAATTGCCAGGTAATTCGATTGGAATCTAGCCAATCAATTGTTGCTCTTGATTTAATGTTAACTTTGAGTTTGTTCGATTTTGGCATATTGCTAGTCTAATTCGATTGGAATCGAGCCAATTAAATGTGGCTTTGGATTTCATGATAACTTTGGGTTTGTTCCTTTTTGACATATTTCTAGTCTAATTCGATTGTAATCGAGGCAATGAAAAGAGGTTTTTGATTCCATGAAAATTTCGGGTTTGTTCCTTTTTGGCGAATTGCTAGTCTAATTCGATTGGAATCGGGCCAATTAAAAGTGGGTTTTGATTTCCTGATTACTCTGGGTTTGTTCATTTTTAGCTATTTGCGAATCTAATTTGATTGGAATCGGGCCAATGAAATGTGGCTTTTAATTTCATGATAACTTCAGGTTTGTTTGTTTATGGCGAATTGCTAGTCTAATTCAATTGAATAGAGTCAACGAAAAGTGGCTTTTGATTCCATGATAACTTCGGGTTTGTTCGTTTTTGGCGAATTTCTAGTCTAATTCGATTGAATCAAGCCAATGAAATGTGGCTTCTGATTTCATTATCACTTCGGGTTTGTTCATTTTTTGCGAATTGCCGTCTAATTCTATTGGAATCGAGCCAACGAAAAGTGGATTTTGAATTCAAGATAACTTCGAGTTTGTTCATTTTTGGCGAATTGCTAGTCTAATTGGATTGGAATCAAGCCAATGAAATGTGGCTTTTGATTTCATCATAACTTCGTGTTTGTTCATTTTCAACAAATTGCTAGTCTAATTCAATTGAATCGAGCAAATTAAAATTGGCTTTTGATTTCATGATAGCTTCGTCTTTGTTCATTTTTGGCGAATTGCTAGTCCAATTCGATTGGAATCGAGCCAATGAAAAGTGGGTTTTGATTTCATGATAACTTCAGGTTTGTTCGTTTTTAGCGAATTGCTAGTCTAGTTCGATTGGAATCGGGCTAATGAAATGTTGATTTTGATTTCATGATAACTTCGGGTTTGTTCATTTTTAGCGAACTGCTAGTCTAATTCAATAGAATCGAGCTAATGAAAAGTGGCTTTTGATTTCATGATAATTTTGGGTTTCTTCATTTTTGGCGAATTTTTAGTCTAAGTCGATTGAAATCGAGCTAATGAAAAGTGATTTTTGATTTCACGATGACTTCGGGTTTGTTCATCTTTGTCGAATTGCAAGTCTAATTCGATTGGAATTGATCCAATGAAAATAGTGTTTTGATTTCATGATAACTTCGGGTTCGTTCGTTTTGATCGAATTGCTAGTCTAATTCGATTGGAATCAACCCAATGAAAAGAGGGTTTGATTTCATGATAACTTCGGGTTTGTTCGTCTTTGGCAAATTGCCAGCTAATTCGATTGGAATCGAGCCAATGAAATGTGGCTCTTGATTTCATCATAACTTTAGGTTTGTTCGATTTTGGCATATTGCTAGTCTAATTCGATTGGAATCGAGCCAATGAAAAGAGGTTTTTGATTCCATGAAAATTTCGGATTTGTTCATTTTCGGGAAATTGCTTATCTAATTCAATTGGAATCGAGCCAATGAAATGTGGCTTTTAATTTCAAGATAACTTCGGGTTTGTTTATTTTTGGCGAATTGCCACTCTAATTCGATTGAATCGAGCCAATGAAAAGTGGCTTCTGATTTCATGATAACTTCGGGTTTGTTCATTTTTGGCGAATTGCTAGTCTAATTCGATTGGAATCGAGCCATTGAAATGTTGTTCTTAATTTCATGATAACTTTTAGTTTGTTCATATTTGGCGAATTACCAGTCTAATTCGATTGGAATCGAGCCGATGAAAAGTGGTTTTTTGATTTCATGATAACTTCGGGTTTTTTCCTTTTGGTCGAATTTCTAGTCTAATTCGATTGGAATTGAGCAAATGAAAAAGATGTTTTTTATTTCATGATAAGTTCGGGCTTATTCGTTTTCGACAAATTGCTAGTCTAATTCGATTGAAGTCGAGCCAATGAGAAGTGGGTTTTGATTTCTTGATAACTTCGGGTTTGTTCATTTTTGGCGAATTGGTAGTCTAATTCAATTTGAATCGGGCCAATGAAATGTGGCTTTTGATTTCATGATAACTTCAGGTTTGTTCGTTTTTAGCGAATTGCTAGTCTAATTCGATTGAATTGAGCAAATGAAAAGTTGCTTCTAATTTCATGATAACTTCGAGTTTGTTCGTTTTTAGCGAATTGCTAGTCTAGTTCGACTGGAATCGAGGAAATGAAAAATGGTTTTTGATTTCATGATAACTTCGGGTTCGTTCATTTTTGGCGAATTGCTAATCTAATTCGATTGGAATCGGGCCAATGAAGAGTAGGTTTTGATTTCATGGCAACTTCGGGTTTGATCATTTTTGGCGAATTACTAGTCTAATTCGATTGGAATCAGGCCAATGAAAAGTGGCTTTTGATTTCATGATGACTTCGGGTTTGTTTGTTTTTGTCGAATTGCTAGTCTAATTCGATTGCATTCGAGCCAATGAAATGTGGCTTTTGATTTCATGATAACTATGGGTTTTTTAGTTTTTTATGAATCGTTAGTCTAATTCGATTGGAATCCAGCCAATGAAAAGTGGTTTTTGATTTAATGATAACTTCGGGTTTTTTCGTTTTGGTCGAATTACTAGTCTAATTCGATTGGAATTGAGCAAATGAAAAAGTGGTTTTTGATTTCATCAAAACTTCGGGTTTATTCATTTTTGAAGAATTGCTAGTCTAACTCGATTGAAATCGAGCCAATGAGAAGTGGGTTTTGATTTCTTGATAACTTCGGGTTTGTTCGTTTTTGGCGAATTGCTAGTCCAGTTCGATTGGAATCGAGCCATTGAAATGTTGTTTTTAATTTCATGATAACTTTGAGTTTGTTCATTTTTTGCGAATTACCAGTCTAATTCGATTGAATCGAGCCAATGAAAAGTGGCTTTTGATTTCCTGATAACTTCTGGTTTGTTCTTTCTTGTCGAATTGCTAGTCTAATTCGATTGGAATCTAGCTAATGAAAAGTGGTTTTTTATTTCATGATAACTCGGGTTTGTTCATTTTTAAGGAATTTCTAGTCTAATTAGATTGGAATTGAGCCAATGAAATGTTGTTTTTAATTTATTGATAACTTCGGGTTTGTTCATTTTTGGCGAATTGTTAGTCCAATTTGATTAAAATCGAGCTAATGAAAAGAGGTTTTTAATTCCATGATAACTTTAGTGTGTTCATTTTTGACGGATTACCAGTCCAATTCGATTGGAATCGAGCCGATGAAAAGTGGTTTTTCGATTTCATGATAACTTCGGGTTTTTTTCGTTTTGGTCGAATTATTAGTCTAATTCGATTGGAATCGAGCAAATGAAACAGATGTTTTTTATTTCATGATAATTTCGGGCTTATTCGTTTTCGACGAATTGCTAGTCTAATTCGATTGGAATCGAGCCAATGAGAAGTGAGTTTTGATTTCTTGATAACTTCGGGTTTGTTCATTTTTGGCGAATTGGAAGTCTAATTCAATTTGAATCGAGCCAATGAAATGTGGCTTTTGATTTCTTGATAACACCGGGTTTGTTCGTTTTTGGGGAATTGCTAGTCTAATTCGATTGAATTGAGCAAATGAAAAGTTGCTTCTAATTTCATGATAACTTCGGGTTTGTTCATTTTTACCGAATTGCTAGTCTAGTTTGATTGGAATAGAGGAAATGAAAAATGGTTTTTGATTTCATGATAACTTCGGGTTCGTTCATTTTTGGCGAATTGCTAGTCTAATTCGATTGGAATCGGGCCAATGAAGAGTAGGTTTTGATTTCATGGCAACTTCGGGTTTGATCATTTTTGGCGAATTACTAGTCTAATTCGATTGGAATCAGGCCAATGAAAAGTGGCTTTTGATTTCATGATGACTTCGGGTTTGTTTGTTTTTGTCGAATTGCTAGTCTAATTCGATTGCATTCGAGCCAATGAAATGTGGCTTTTGATTTCATGATAACTATGGGTTTTTTAGTTTTTTATGAATCGTTAGTCTAATTCGATTGGAATCCAGCCAATGAAAAGTGGTTTTTGATTTAATGATAACTTCGGGTTTTTTCGTTTTGGTCGAATTACTAGTCTAATTCGATTGGAATCGAGCAAATGAAAAAGTGGTTTTTGATTTCATCAAAACTTCGGGTTTATTCATTTTTGGTGAATTACTAGTCTAACTCGATTGAAATCGAGCCAATGAGAAATGGGTTTTGATTTCTTGATAACTTCGTGTTTGTTCGTTTTTGGCGAATTGGTAGTCCAGTTCGATTGGAATCGAGCCATTGAAATGTTGTTTTTAATTTCATGATAACTTTGAGTTTGTTCATTTTTGGCGAATTACCAGTCTAATTCGATTGAATCTAGCCAATGAAAAGTGGCTATTGATTTCCTGATAACTTCGGGTTTGTTCTTTCTTGGCGAATTGCTAGTCTAATTCGATTGGAATCTAGCTAATGAAAAGTGGTTTTTTATTTCATGATAACTCGGGTTTGTTCATTTTTAAGGAATTTCTAGTCTAATTCGATTGGAATCGAGCCAATGAAATGTTGTTTTTAATTTATTGATAACTTCGGGTTTGTTCATTTTTGGCAAATTGCTAGTCCAATTCGATTAAAATCGAGCCAATGAAAAGAGGTTTTTAATTCCATGACAACTTCAGTGTGTTCATTTTTGACGGATTACCAGTCTAATTCGATTGGAATCGAGCCGATGAAAAGTGGTTTTTTGATTTCATGATAACTTCGGGATTTTTCGTTTTGGTCGAATTACTAGTCTAATTCGATTGGAATCGAGCAAATGAAAAAGATGTTTTTTATTTCATGATAATTTCGGGCTTATTCGTTTTCGACGAATTGCTAGTCTAATTCGATTGGAATCGAGCCAATGAGAAGTGGGTTTTGATTTCTTGATAACTTCGGGTTTGTTAGTTTTTGGCAAATTGGTAGTCTAATTCAATTTGAATCGGGCCAATGAAATGTGGCTTTTGATTTCATGATAACATCGGGTTTGTTCGTTTTTGGGGAATTGCTAGTCTAATTCGATTGAATTGAGCAAATGAAAAGTTGCTTCTAATTTCATGATAACTTTGGGTTTGTTCATTTTCAGCGAATTGCTAGTCTAGTTCGATTGGAATCGAGGAGACGAAAAATGGTTTTTGATTTCATGATAACTTCAGGTTCGTTCATTTTTGGCGAATTGCTAGTCCAATTCGATTGGAATCGGGCCAATGAAGAGTAGGGTTTGATTTCATGGCAACTTCGGGTTTGATCATTTTTGGCGAATTACTAGTCTAATTCGGTAGGAATCAGGCCAATGAAAAGTGGCTTTTGATTTCATGATGACTTCGGGTTTGTTTGTTTTTGACGAATTGCTAGTCTAATTCGATTGCATTCGAGCCAATGAAATGTGGCTTTTGATTTCATGATAACTATGGGTTTTTTAGTTTTTTATGAATCGTTAGTCTAATTCGATTGGAATCCAGCCAATGAAAAGTGGTTTTTGATTTAATGATAACTTCGGGTTTTTTCGTTTTGGTCGAATTACTAGTCTAATTCGATTGGAATTGAGCAAATGAAAAAGTGGTTTTTGATTTCATCAAAACTTCGGATTTATTCATTTTTGTCGAATTACTAGTCTAACTCGATTGAAATCGACCCAATGAGAAGTGGGTTTTGATTTCTTGATACCTTCGGGTTTGTTCATTTTTGCTGAATTGGTAGTCCAGTTCGATTGGAATCGAGCCATTGAAATGTTGTTTTTAATTTCATGATAAGTTTGAGTTTGTTCATTTTTGGCGAATTACCAGTCTAATTCGATTGAATCGAGCCAATGAAAAGTGGCTATTGATTTCCTGATAACTTCGGGTTTGTTCTTTCTTGGCGAATTGCTAGTCTAATTCGATTGGAATCTAGCTAATGAAAAGTGGTTTTTTATTTCATGATAACTCGGGTTTGTTCATTTTTAAGGAATTTCTAGTCTAATTAGATTGGAATCGAGCCAATGAAATGTTGTTTTTAATTTATTGATAACTTCAGGTTTGTTCATTTTTGGCAAATTGCTAGTCCAATTTGATTAAAATCGAGCCAATGAAAAGAGGTTTTTAATTCCATGATAACTTTAGTTTGTTCATTTTTGACGGATTACCAATCTAATTCGATTGGAATCGAGCCGATGAAAAGTGGTTTTTTGATTTCATGATAACTTCGGGTTTTTTCATTTTGGTCGAATTACTAGTCTAATTCGATTGGAATCGAGCAAATGAAAAAGATGTTTTTTATTTCATGATAATTTCGGGCTTATTCGTTTTCGACGAATTGCTAGTCTAACTCGATTGAAATCAAGCCAATGAGAAGTGGGTTTGATTTCTTGATAACTTCGGGTTTGTTAGTTTTTGGCAAATTGGTAGTCTAATTCAATTTGAATCGGGACAATGAAATGTGGCTTTTGATTTCATGATAACATCGGGTTTGTTCGTTTTTGGGGAATTGCTAGTCTAATTCGATTGAATTGAGCAAATGAAAAGTTGCTTCTAATTTCATGATAACTTTGGGTTTGTTCATTTTCAGCGAATTGCTAGTCTAGTTCGATTGGAATCGAGGAAATGAAAAATGGTTTTTGATTTCATGATAACTTCAGGTTCGTTCATTTTTGGCGAATTGCTAGTCTAATTCGATTGGAATCGGGCCAATGAAGAGTAGGTTTTGATTTCATGGCAACTTCGGGTTTGATCATTTTTGACGAATTACTAGTCTAATTCGGTAGGAATCAGGCCAATGAAAAGTGGCTTTTGATTTCATGATGACTTCGGGTTTGTTTGTTTTTGACGAATTGCTAGTCTAATTCGATTGCATTCGAGCCAATGAAATGTGGCTTTTGATTTCATGATAACTATGGGTTTTTTAGTTTTTTATGAATCGTTAGTCTAATTCGATTGGAATCCAGCCAATGAAAAGTGGTTTTTGATTTAATGATAACTTCGGGTTTTTTCGTTTTGGTCGAATTACTAGTCTAATTCGATTGGAATTGAGCAAATGAAAAAGTGGTTTTTGATTTCATCAAAACTTCGAATTTATTCATTTTTGTCGAATTACTAGTCTAACTCGATTGAAATCGACCCAATGAGAAGTGGGTTTTGATTTCTTGATACCTTCGGGTTTGTTCATTTTTGCCGAATTGGTAGTCTAGTTCTATTGGAATCGAGCCATTGAAATGTTGTTTTTAATTTCATGATAAGTTTGAGTTTGTTCATTTTTTGTCGAATTACCAGTCTAATTCGATTGAATCGAGCCAATGAAAAGTGGCTATTGATTTCCTGATAACTTCGGGTTTGTTCTTTCTTGGCGAATTGCTAGTCTAATTCGATTGGAATCTAGCTAATGAAAAGTGGTTTTTTATTTCATGATAACACGGGTTTGTTCATTTTTAAGGAATTTCTAGTCTAATTAGATTGGAATCGAGCCAATGAAATGTTGTTTTTAATTTATTGATAACTTCGGGTTTGTTCATTTTTGGCAAATTGCTAGTCCAATTTGATTAAAATCGAGCCAATGAAAAGAGGTTTTTAATTCCATGATAACTTTAGTTTGTTCATTTTTGACGGATTACCAATCTAATTCGATTGGAATCGAGCCGATGAAAAGTGGTTTTTTGATTTCATGATAACTTCGGGTTTTTTCATTTTGGTCGAATTACTAGTCTAATTCGATTGGAATCGACCAAATGAAAAAGTGGTTTTTGATTTCATCAAAACTTCGGGTTTATTCATTTTTGGCGAATTGCTAGTCTAACTCGATTGAAATCAAGCCAATGAGAAGTGGGTTTGATTTCTTGATAACTTCGGGTTTGTTCATTTTTGGCGAATTGCTAGTTTAGTTCGATTGGAATCGGACAAATGAAATGTGGCTTTTGATTTCACGATAACTTCGGGTTTGTTCGTTTTTGGTGAATTGCTAGTCTAATTGGATTGAATCCAGCAAATGAAAAGTGGCTTCTGATTTTATGATAAGTTCAGGTTTGTTAATTTTTGGCAAATTGCTAGTCTAGTTCGATTGGAATCGAGCCAATGAAAAGGGGTTTTTGATTTCGTGATGACTTCGGATTTGTTCATTTTTGTCGAATTGCTAGTCTAGTTCGATTGGAATCGAGCCAATGAAAAGATGTTTTTGATTCCATGAAAACTTTGGGTTCGTTCGTTTTTGGTGAATTACTAGTCTAATTCGATTGGAATCGGGTCAATGAAATATGGCCTTTAATTTCTTGATAACTTCGGGTTTGCTCATTTTTGGGGAATTGCTGGTCTAGTTTGTTTGGAATCGAGCCAATGAAATGTGGCTTTTGATTTCATGATAACCTTGGGTTCGTTCATTTTTTACGAATTGCTATTCTAATTCGATTGGAATCGAGCCAATGAAAAGCGGTTTTTTATTTATTGATAACTTCGTGTTTGTTCATTTTCGGCAAATTGCTAGTGTAATTTGATTGAATCGAGCCAATGAAAATTGGCTTCTGATTTCATGATAACTTTGGATTTTTTAATTTTTGGCGAATTGCTACTCTAATTCCATTGGAATCGAGCCATTGAAAAGTGGCTTTTGATTTCATGATAACTTCGGGTTTGTTCATTTTTGACAAATTGCTAGTCTAACTCGATTGGAATCGAGTGGTTTTTGATTTCTTGATAACTTCGGGTTTGTTCATTTTTGGTCGAATTGCTAGTCTAATTCGATTGGAATCGGGCCATTGAAATGTTGCTTCTGATTTAAAGATGAGTTCGGGTTTGTTCGTTTTTTGTTGAATTACTAGTCTAATTCGATTGGAATCGAGTCGGTGAAATGTGGCTTTTGATTTCATGATAACCTTCTATTTTTTATTTTTAACGAATTGCTGGTCTAATTCGATTGGAATCGAGCCAATGAAAACCGGTTTTTGATTTCAAGATAACTTCGAGTTTGTTCGTTTGGGTCAAATTGCAAGCCTAATTCGATTGGAATGGAGCAAATGAAAATTGGTTTTTGATTTCATGATAACTTCGGGTTTGTTCATTTTTGGCGAATTGCTAGTCTAATTTGATTGGAATCGGGCCAATGAAAAGTAGGTTTTGATTTCATGATAACTTCGGGTATGTTCATTTTTGGCAAATTGCTATTCTAATTCTATTGGAATCGGGCCAAAGAAATGTGGCATTTGATTTCATGATGACTTCGGGTTTGCTCGTTTTTGTCAAATTGCTAGTCTAATTCGATTGGAATCGAGCCAATGATATGTGGCTTTTGATTTCATGATAACTTTGGGTTTGTTCATTTTTGACTAATTGCTAGGCTAATTCGATTGGAATCGAGCCAATGAAAAGTGTTTTTTGATTTCATGATAACTTCGGGTTTTTCGTTTTAGTCGAATTGCTAGTCTAATTCGATTGGAATCGAGCAAATGAGAAAGCAGTTTTTGATTTCATGATAACTTTGGGTTTATGCGTCTTTGGTGAATTGCTGGTCTAATTCAATTGGAATCGAGCCAATGAGAAGTGGGTTTTGATTTCTTGATAACTTCGGCTTTGTTCATTTTTGACGAATTTCTAGTCTAAGTCGATTGGAATCGGGCCAATGAAATGTGGCTTTTAATTTCATATAACTTCGGGTTTGTTCATTTTTGGCGAATTGCTAGTCTAATTCGATTGGAATCGATCAAGTGAAAAGAGGTTTTTGATTCCATGAAAACTTTGGGTTCGTTCGTTTTTGGTCGAATTGCTAGTCTATTTCGATTGGAATCGGGCCATTGAAATGTTGCTTTTGATTTAATGAGAACTTTGGGTTTGTTCGTTTTTGTCGAATTACTAGTCTAATTCGATTGGAATCGAGTTAACGAAATGTTGCTTTTGATTTCATGATAACCTTGGGTTTTTCGTTTTTGACGAATTGCTTGTCTAATTCGATTGCAATCGAGCCAATGAAAAATGGTTTTTGATTTCATTATAACTTCGGGTTTTTTCGTTTTGGTCGAATTGTTAGTCTAATTCGATTGGAATCGAGCAAATGAAAAGCGGTTTTTTATTTCATGGTAACTTTGGATTTGTTCATTTTTGGCAAATTGCTAGTCTAATTCGATTGGAATAGGGCCAATGAAAAGTAGGTCTTGATTTCATGATATCTTCGGGTTTGTTCATTTTTAGCGAATTGCTAGTCTAATTCGATTGGAATCGGGCCATTGAATGTTTCTTTTGATTTAATATTAACTTCAAGTTTGTTCATTTTTGTCAAATTGCAAGTCTAATTTGATTGGAATCGAGTGAATGAAATGTGGCTTTTGATTTCACGATAACCACGGGTTTGTTCATTTTTTACGAATTGATTGTCTATGTCGATTGGAATCGAGCCATTGAAAAGTAATTTTTGACGTCGTGATACGTTTCGATCTAATTACTTGTCTAATTCGACTGGAATCGAGCAAATGAAAGGCGATTTTTGATTTCATGATAACTTCGGGTTCGATCATTTTTAGCGAATTGCTAGTCTAGTTCAATTGGAATCGGGCCAGTGAAAAGTGGGTTTTGATTTCATGATAACGTCGGGTTTGTTCATTTTTGGCAAATTGCGAGTCTAATTTGATTGGAATCAGGCCAATGAAATGTGGCTTGTAATTTTGTGATAACTTAAGGTTTGTTATTTTTTGGCGAATTGCTAGTCTAATTTGATTGGAATCGAGCAAATGAAAAGTGGTTTTTGATTTCATGATAATTTCGGGTTTGCTCATTTTTGGCGAATTGCTAGACTAATTCGATTGGAATAGGGCCAATGAAAAGGAGGTTTTGATTTCATGATAACTTCGGGTTTGTTCATTTTTAGCGAATTGCTAGTCTAATTCGATTGGAATCGGGCCATTGAATGTTGCTTTTGATTTAATGTGAACTTCGGGTTTATTCATTTTTTGTCGAGTTGCTAGTCTAATTCAATTGTAATCGACTGAAAGAAATGTGGCTTTTGATTTCATGATAATCTTGGGTTTGTTCATTTTTTGGCGAATTGCTTGTCAAAGTCGATTGGAATCGAGCCAATGAAAAGTGGTTTTTGATTTCGTGATAACTTCGGGTTTGTTCGTTTTGGTCGAATTCCTTGTCTAATTCGATTGGAATCGAGCAACTGAAAAGCGGTTTTTGATTCCATGATAACTTCGATTTTGTTCATTTTTGGCGAATTGCTAGTCTAATTCGATTGGAATAGGGCCAATGAAAAGTAGGTTTTGATTTCATGATAACTTCGAGTTTGTTCATTTTATGGGAATTGGTAGTCTAATTCGATTGGAATCGGGCCTTTGAATGTTGCGTTTGATTTAATGTTAACTTCGGGTTTATTCATTTTTGTCGAATTGGTAGTCTAATTCGATTGGAATCGAGTGAATGAAATGTGGTTTTGATTTCAGGATAACCTTGGGTTTGTTCAGTTTTTACGAATTGCTTGTCTAAGTCGATTGGAATCGAGCCAATGAAATGTGGTTTTTGATTTCGTGATAACTTCGGGTTTGTTCGTTTTGGTCGAATTCCATGTCTAATTCGATTGGAATCGAGAAATTAAAAGCGGTTTTTGATTTCATAATAAGTTCGGGTTTGTTTATTTTCGGCGATCTGCTAGTCTAATTCGATTAGAATCGGGCCAACGAAAAGTTGGATTTGATTTCATCATAACTTCGGGTTTGTTCATTTTTGGCGAATTGCAAGTCTAATTCGATTAGAATCGGGCCAATGAAATGTGGCTTTTAATTTCTTGATAACTTCTGGTTTTTTTGTTTTTGGCAAATTGCTAGTCTAATTCGATTGGAATCGAGCAAATCAAAAGTGGTTTTTGATTTCATGATAACTACGGGTTTGTTCGTTTTTGATCGAGCCAATGAAAAGTGGTTTTTGATTTAATGATAACTTCGGGATTGTTCGTTTTTGTCGAATTGCTAGTCTAATTCGATTGGAATTGAGCAAATGAAAAAGTGGTTTTTGATTTTATGATAACTTCGAGTATATTCGTTTTTGGCGAATTGCTAGTCTAATTCGATTGGAATCGAGCCAATGAGAAGTGGGTTTTGATTTCATGATAACTTCGGGTTTGTTCATTTTTGGCGAATTACTAGTCTAATTCGATTGGAATCGGGCCAATGAGAAGTGGTTTTTGATTTCATGATAACTTCGGGTTAGTTCGTTTTAGTCGAATTGCTAGTCAATTCGATTGGAATCGAGCAAATGAAAAAGCAGTTTTTGATTTCATGATAACTTCGGGTTTATTCTTTTTTTGGCGGATTGCTAATCTAATTCGATTGGAATCAAGCCAATGAGAAGTGGGTTTTGATTTCTGAGAACTTCGTGTTTGTTCATTTTTGGTGAATTGCTAGTCTAATTCGATTGGAATCGAGCAAATGAAAAGAGGTTTTCGATTCCATGAAAACTTTGGGTTCGTTCGTTTTTTGCGAATTGCTAGTCTAATTCGATTGGAATCGGGCCAATGAAATGTGGGTTTTGATTTCATGATAACCTTGGGTTTGTTTGTTTTTAACGAATTTCTAGTCTAATTCGATTGGAATCGAGCCAATGAAAATCGGTTTTTGATTTAATGAAAACTTCGAGTTTGTTCATTTTTTGCGAATTGCTAGTCTAATTCGATTGGAATCGGGCCAATGAAAAGTGGGTTTTGATTCCATGATAACTTCGGGTTTGTTCATTTTTAGCGAATTGCTAGTCTAATTCCATAAGAATCGGGCCAATGAAATGTGGCTTCTGACTTTATGATTACTTCAGGTTTTTTCATTTTTGGCGAATTGCTAGTCTAATTCGATTGGAATCGGGCCAATGAAAAGTTGCTTCTGATTTCATGATAACTTCGGGTTTGTTTATTTTTAGCAACTTGCAAGTCTAATTCGATTGGAATCGAGCCAATGAGAAGTGGCTTTTGATTTCATGATAACTTCGGGTTTGTTCATTTTTGGTGAATTGCTAGTCTAATTCGATTGGCATCAAGCCAATGAAATGTGGCTTTTAATTTCGTGATAACTTCAGGTTTGTTTTTTTTTGGCGAATTGCTCGTCTAATTCGATTGGAATAGGGCCAATGAAAAGTAGGCTTTGATTTCATGATAACTTCGGGTTTGTTCATTTTTAGCGAATTGCTTGTCTAATTTGATTGGAATCGGGCCATTGAATGTTGCTTTTGATTTAATGTTAACTTCGTTTTTGTTCATTTTTATCAAATTACTTGTCTAATTCGATTGGAATTGAGTGAATGAAATGCGGCTTTTGATTTCATGATAACCTTGTGTTTGTTCGTTTTAGTCGAATTGCTTGTCTAAGTCGATTGGAATCGAGCCAATGAAAATTGGTTTTTGATTTCGTGATAACTTCGGATTTGTTCGTTTTGGTCGAATTGCTTGCCTAATTCAATTGGAATCGCGCAAATGAAAAGCAGTTTTTGATATAATGAAAACTTCGGGTTTGTTCATTTTTGGCGAATTGCTAGTCTAATCCGATTGGATTCGGGGCAATGAAAAGTGGGTTTTGATTTCATGATAACTTCGGGTTTGTTCATTTTTGGTGAATTGCTAGTCTAATTCCATTGGAATCTGGCCAATGAAATGTGGCTTCCGATTTCATGATGACTTTGGATTTTTTCATTTTTGGCGAATTGCTAGTCTAATTTGATTGGAATTGAGCCAATGAAAAGTGGTTTTTGATTTCATGATAACTTCGAGTTTGTTCGTATTGGTTGAATTACTTGCCTAAGTCGATTGGAATCGAGCAAATGAAAAAGCGATTTTTGATTTCATGATAACTTCGGGTTTATTCATTTTTTGGCAAATTGCTAGTCTAATTCGATTGGAATTGAGCCAATGAGAAGCGGGTTTTAATTTCTTGATAACTTCGGGTTTGTTCGTTTTTGGCGAATTGCTAGTCTAATTCAACTGGATTTGGGCTAATGAAATGTGGCTTTTGATTTCATGATAAATTCAGGTTTGTTCATTTTTGGCGAATTGCTAGTCTAGTTTGATTGGAATCGAGCCAATGAAAAGTGGTTTTTCATTTCGTGATGACTTCGGGTTTGTTCGTTTAAGGCGAATTGCTAGTCTAATTCGATTGAAATCGATCCAATGAAAAGAGGTTATTGATTCCATGAAAACTTCGGGTTTGCTCGTTTTTAGCGAATTGCTAGTCTAATTCGATTAGAATCGGGCAATTGAAATGTGGCTTCTGATTCCATGATAACCTTGGGTTTGTTCGTTTTTGACAAATTGCTTGTTTATGTCAATCGGAATCGAGCCAATGAAAAGTGGTTTTTGATTTTGTGATAACTTCGGGTTTGTTCGTTTTGGTCGAATTGCATGTATAATTCGATTGTAATCGAGCAAATGAAAAGTAATTTTTGATTTCATGATAACTTTGGGTTTGTTCATTTTTGGCGAATTGCTAGTCTAATTCAATTGGAATCGGGCCAACGAAAAGTGGGTTTTGATTTCATGATAATTTCGGGTTTGTTCATTTTTGGCGAATTACGAGTCTAATTCGATTTGAATTAGGCCAATGAAATGTGGCTTTTAATTCCGTGATAACTTCAGGTTTGTTTTTTTTTTTTTGGCGAATTGCTCGTCTAATTCGATTGGACTAGGGCCAATGAAAAGTAGGCTTTGATTTCATGATAACTTCGGGTTTGTTCATTTTTATCGAATTGCTTGTCTAATTCGATTGGAATCGAGTGAATGAAATGCGGCATTTGATTTCATGATAACCTTGTGTTTGTTCATTTTTGTCGAATTGCTTGTCTAAGTCGATTGGAATCGAGCCAATGAAAATTGGTTTTTGATTTCGTGATAACTTCGGGTTTTTTCATTTTGTTCGAATTGCTTGCCTAATTCAATTGGAATCGCGCAAATGAAAAGCGGTTTTTGATATAATGAAAACTTCGGGTTTTTTCATTTTTGGCGAATTGCTAGTCTAATCCGAATAGAATCGGGCCAATGAAATGTGGCTTCTGATTCCATGATAACCTTGGGTTTGTTCATT
This sequence comes from Olea europaea var. sylvestris, assembly GCF_002742605.1. Taxonomy (NCBI): domain Eukaryota; kingdom Viridiplantae; phylum Streptophyta; class Magnoliopsida; order Lamiales; family Oleaceae; genus Olea; species Olea europaea. Next base: position 28,017,609 of record NC_036249.1, read on the forward strand.
TTTTGACGAATTGCTTGTCTTTGTCGATTGAAATCAAGCCAACGAAAAGTGGTTTTTGATCTCGTGATAACTTTTGGTTTGTTCGTTTTGGTCGAATTGCTTGTCTAATTTTATTGGAATCGAGGAAATGAAAAGCGATTTTTTGATTTCATGATAACTACGGGTTTGTTCATTTTTTGTTGATCCAATGAAAAGTAGTTTTTGATTTCATGATAACTTCGGGTTAGGTCGTTTTGGTCGAATTGCTAGTCTAATTCGATTGGAATCGAGCGAATGAAAAAGCGATTTTTGATTTCATGATAACTTCAGGTTTATTCATTTTTGGCAAATTGTTAGTCTAATTTCATTGGAATCGAGCCAATGACAAGTGGGTTTTGATTTCATGATAACTTCGGGTTTGTTCATTTTTTGTGAATTGCTAGTCTAATTCGATTGGAACCGGGCCAATGAAATGTGGCTTTTGATTTCAAGATGACTTCGAGTTTGTTCGTTTCTGTAGAATTGCTAATCTAATTCGATTGGAATCGAGCCAATGAAATGTGGCTATTGATTTCATGATAACTTTGGGTTTGTCCATTTTTGACAAATTGCTAGTCTAATTCGATTGGAATCAAGCCAATGAGAAGTGGTTTTTGATTTCATGATAACTTCGAATTTGTTCGTATTGGCTGAATTGCTTGTCCAAGTCGATTGGAATCGAGCAAATGAAAAAACGGTTTTTGATTTCATGATAACTTCGGGTTTATTCATTTTTGGCGAATTGCTAGCCTAATTCGATTGGAATTGAGCCAATGAGAAGTGGGTTTTGATTTCTTGATAACTTCGGGTTTGTTCGTTTTTGGCGAATTGCTAGTGGAATCGAGCCAATGAAATGTGGCCTTTGATCTCATGATCAATTCGGGTTTGTTCATTTTCGACGAATTGCTAGTCTAATTCGATTGGAATCAAGCCAATGAAAAGTGGTTTTTCATTTCGTGATGACTTCGAGTTTGTTTGTTTTTGGCGACTTGCTAGTCTAATTCGATTGGAATAGAGACAATGAAAAGAGGTTATTGATTCCATGAAAACTTCGGGTTTGTTCATTTTTTTGCGAATTGCTAGCCTAATTCAATTAGAATCGGGCCAATGAAATGTGGCTTTTGATTTCACGATAACCTTGGGTTTGTTCATTTTTGACGAATTGCTAGTCTAATTTGATTGGAATCGAGCCAATGAAAAGCGGTTTTTGATTTAATATTAACTTTGGGTTTGTTCACTTTTGTCGATTTGCTAGTCTAATTCGATTGGAATCGAGCCAATGAAATATGGCTTTTAATTTCGTGATAACCTTGGGTCTGTTCATTTTTTACGAATTGGTTGTCTATGTCGATTGGAATCGAGCCAATGAAAAGCGATTTTTAATTTCGTGATAACTTCGGGTTTGTTCATTTTGGTCGAATTGCTTGTCTAATTCGATTGGAATCGAGCAAATGAAAAGCGATTTTTGATTTCATGATAACTTCGGGTTGGTTCATTTTTGGCGAATTGCTAGTCTAATTCGATTGGAATTGGTCCAATGAAAAGTGGGTTTTGATTTCATGATAACTTTGGGTTTGTTCATTTTTGGCAAATTGCGAATCTAATTCGATTGGAATTTGGCCAATGAAATGTGGCTTTTAATTTCGTGATAATTTCAGGCTTGTTTGTTTTTGGCGAATTGCTAGTCTAATTCGATTGAAATCGAGCTAATGAAAAGTGGTTTTTCATTTGGTGATGACTTCGGGTTTTTTCGTTTTTGACGAATTGCTAGTCTAATTCGATTGGAATCAAGACAACGAAAAGAGGTTATTGATTCCATAAAAACTTTGGGTTTGTTCGTTTTTGGCGAATTGCTAGTCTAATTCGATTGGAATCGGGCCATTGAATGTTGCTTTTGATTTAAAGTTAGCTTCGGGTTCGTTCATTTTTGTCGAATTGCTAGTATAATTCGATTGGAATTGAGTGAATGAAATGTGGTATTTAATTTCATGATAACCTTGGGTTTGTTTGTTTTTGACGAATTGGTTGTCTAAGTTGATTGGAATCGAGCGAATGAAACGTGGTTTTTGATTTCGTGATAACTTCGGGTATGTTTGTTTTGGTCGAATTGGTAGTCTAATTCGATTGGAATCGAGCAAATGGAAAGCAGGTTTTTGATTTAATGATAACTTCGGGTTTATTCTTTTTTGACGAATTGCAAGTCTAATTCGATTGGAATCGAGCCAATGAGAAGTGGGTTTTGATTTCTTGATAACTTCGGGTTTGTTCATTTTTGACGAATTGCTAGTCTAATTCGATTGGAATCGGGCCAATGAAATGTGGCTTTTGATGTCATGATAAATTCGGGTTTGTTCATTTTTGGTGAATTGCTAGTCTAATTCGATTGGAATCGAGCCAATGAAAAGTGGTTTTTCATTTCGTGATGACTTCGGGTTTGTTCGTTTTTGGCGAATTGCTAGTCTAATTCGATTGGAATGAAGACAATGAAAAGAGGTTATTGATTCCATGAGAACTTTGGGTTTGTTCATTTTTGGCGAATTGCTAGTCTAATCCGATTAGAATCGGGCCAATGAAATGTTGCTTTTGATTTCATGATAACCTTGGGTTTGTTCGTTTTTGACGAATTGCTAGTCTAATTCAATTGGAATCGAGCTAATAAAAAGCGATTTTTGATTTAATGTTAACTTCGATTTTGTTCATTTTTGTCGAATTTCTATTCTAATTCGATTGGAATCGAGTGAATGAAATGTGGCTTTTGATTTCATGATAACCTTGGGTCTGTTCATTTTTTACGAATTGCTTGTCTATGTCGATTGGAATCGAGCCAATGAAAAGCGATTTTTGATTTTGGGTTTGTTCGTTTTGGTCGAATTGCTTGTCTAATTCGATTGGAATCGAGGAAATGAAAACCAATTTTTGATTTCATAATAACTTCGGGTTTGTTAATTTTTGGCGAATTGCTAGTCTAATTCGATTGGAATCGGGCCAATGAAAAGTGGGTTTTGTTTTCACGATAACTTTGGCTTTGTTTATTTTTGGCGAATTGCGAGTCTAATTCGATTGGAATCGGGCCAATGAAATGTGGCGTTTAATTTCGTGATAACTATAGGTTTGTTTGTTTTTGGCAAATTGCTAGTCTAATTTAATTGGAATCGAGCAAATGAAAAGCGATTTTTGATTTCAAGATAACTTCGGGTTTGTTCATTTTTTGCGAATTGCTAGTCTTATTCGATTGGAATAGGGCCAATGAAAAGTAGGTTTTGATTTCATGATAACTTCTTGTTTGTTCATTTTTATCGAATAGCTTGTCTTATTCGATTGGAATCGGGCCATTGAATGTTGCTTTTGATTTAATGTTAACTTCGGGTTTGTTCGTTTTTGTCGAATTGCTAGTCTAATTCGATTGAAATCGAGGAAATGAAAAGCGGTTTTTGATTTCATGATAACTTCAGGTTTGTTCATTTTTGGTGAATTACTAGTCTAATTCGATTGGAACAGGCCAATGAAAAGTGGGTTTTGATTTCATGATAACTTCGGCTTTGTTCATTTTTGGCGAATTGCAAGTCTAATTCGATTGGAATCGGGCCACTGAAATGTGGCTTTTAATTTCATGATAACTTCAGGTTTGTTTGTTTTTGGTGAATTGCTAGTCTAATTCGAATGGAATCGAGCAAATGAAAAGCGATTTTTGATTTCATGATAACTTCGGGTTTGTCCATTTTTGGCGAATTGCTATTCTAATTTGATTGGAATAGGGCCTATGAAAAGTAGGTTTCGATTTCATAATAACTTCGGGTTTGTTCATTTTTAGTGAATTGCTAGTCTAATTCGATTGGAATCAAGCCATTGAATGTTGCTTTTGATTTAATGTTAACTTTGGGTTTGTTCATTTTTGTCGAATTGCTAGCCTAATTCAATTGGAATCGAGTGAATGAAATGTGGCTTTTAATTTCATGATAACCTTGGGTTTGTTTGTTTTTGACGAATTGCTTGTCTAAGTCGATTGGGATCGAGCCAATGAAACGTTGTTTTTGATTTCGTGATAACTTAGGGTTTGTTCATTGTGGTCGAATTGGTAGTCTAATTCGATTAGAATTGACGAAATGGAAAGCGGTTTTTGATTTCATTATAACTTCGGGTTTATTCATTTTTGGCGAATTGCTGTCTAATTCGATTGGAATCAAGCCAATGAGAAGTGAGTTTTGATTTCTTGATAACTTCAGGTTATTCATTTTTGGCGAATTGCTAGTCTAATTCGATTGGAATTGGCCCAATGAAATGTGTCTTTTGATATCATGATAAATCCAGGTTTGTTCATTTTTGGCGAATTGCTAGTCTAATTCGACTGGAATCGAGCCAATGAAAAGTGGTTTTTCATTTTGTGATGACTTCGGGTTTGTTCATTTTTGGCGAATTGCTAGTCTAATTCGATTGGAATCAAGACAATGAAAAGAGGTTATTGATTCTTTGAAAACTTCGGGTTTGTTCATTTTTGGTGAATTGCTAGTCTAATTCGATTAGAATCCGGCCAGTGAAATGTGGCTTTTGATTTCATGACAACCTTGGGTTTGTTCGTTTTTGACGAATTGCTAGTCTAATTCAATTGGAATCGAGCTAATGAAAAGAGGTTTTTGATTTCATTACCTTCGGGTTTGTTCATTTTTGTCGAATTGCTAGTCTAATTCGATTGGGATAGAGTGAATGAAATGTGGCTTTTGATTTCATGATAACCTTGGGTCTGTTCATTTTTTACGAATTGCTTGTCCATGTCGATTGGAATCAAGCCAATGAAAAGCGATTTTTGATTTCGGGTTTGTTCGTCTTGGTCGAATTGCTTGTCTAATTCGATTGGAATTGAGGAAATGAAAAGTAGTTTTTGATTACATGATAACTTCGGGTTTGTTCATTTTTGGCTAATTGCTAGTGTAATTCGATTGGAATTGGGCCAATGAAAAGTGGGTTTTGATTTCATGATAACTTTGGCTTTGTTTATTTTTGGCGAATTGCGAGTCTAATTCGATTGGAATCGAGCCAATGAAATGTGGCTTTTAATTTCGTGATAACTTCAGGTTTGTTTGTTTTTGGCGAATTGCTAGTCTAATTCAATTGGAATCGAGCAAATGAAAAGCGATTTTTGATTTCATGATAACTTCGGTTTTGTTCATTTTTTGCAAATTGCTAGTCTAATTCGATTGGAATAAGGCCAATGAAAAGTAGGTTTTGATTTCATGATAACTTCGGGTTTGTTCATTTTTAGTGAATAGCTAGTCTAATTCGATTGGAATCGGGCCATTGAATGTTGCTTTTGATTTAATGTTAACTACGGGTTTGTTCGTTTTTGTCGAATTGCTAGTCTAATTCGATTGGAATCAAGTGAATGAAATGTGGCTTTTAATTTCACGATGACCTTGGGTTTGTTCCTTTTTGACGATTGGAATCGAGTGAATGAAATGTGGCTTTTAATTCCGTGATAACCTCGGGTATGTTCATTTCGGTCGAATTGGTAGTCTAATTCGATTGGAATCGAGCAAATGGAAAGTGGTTTTTGATTTCATGATAACTTTGAGTTTGTTCATTTTTTACGAATTGCTAGTCTAATTTGATTGGAATAGGGCCAACGAAAAGTAGGTTTTGAGTTCATGGTAACTTCGGGTTTGTTCATTTTTAGCAAATTGCTTGTCTAATTCGATTGGAATCGGGGCATTGAATGTTGCTTTTGATTTAATGTTAACTTTGTGTTTGTTCAATTTTGTCGAATTGCTAGTCTAATTCGATTGGAATCGAGGGAATGAAATGCGGCTTTTGATTTCATGATAACCTTGGGTTTGTTCATTTTTGACGAATTGCTTGTCTAAGCCGATTGGAATCGAGCCAATGAAAAGCAGTTTTTGATTTAATGATAACTTCGGGTTTGTTCATTTTTAGCGAATTGCTAGTCTAATTCGATTGGAATCGGGACAATGAAAAGTGGGTTTTGATTTCATGATAACTTCGGGTTTTTTCATTTTTGGCGAATTGCCAGTCTAATTCCATTGGAATCAGGCCAATGAAAAGTGGGTTTTGATTTCATGATAACTTCGGGTTAGTTCATTTTGGTCGAATTGCTAGTCTAATTCGATTGGAATCGATCAAATGAAAAAGCAGTTTTTGATTTCATGATAACTTCGGGTTTATTCGTCTTTGGTGAATTGCTAGTCTAATTTGATTGGAATCGGGGTGAATTGCTAGTCTAATTTGATTGGAATCGGGCCAACGAAATGTGGCTTTTGATTTCATGATGACTTCGGGTTTGTTCGTTTCTGTCGAATTGCTAGTCTAATTCGATTGGAATCGAGCCAATGAAATGTGGCTTTTGATTTCATGATAACTTTGGGTTTGTTCATTTTTGACGAATTGCTAGTCTAATTCGATTGGAATCGAGCCAATGAAAAGTGGTTTTTGATTTCACGACAACTTCGAGTTTGTTCGTATTGGTTGAATTGCTTGTCCAAGTTGATTGGAATTGAGCACACGAAAAAGCGGTTTTTTATTTCATGATAACTTTGGGTTTATTCATTTTTGGTGAATTGCTAGTCTAATTCGATTGGAATCGAGCCAATGAGAAGTGGGTTTTGATTTCTCGATAACATCAGTCTCTTCGTTTTTGGCGAATTGCTAGTCTAATTCGATTGGAATCGGGCCAATGAAATGTGGCTTTTGATTTTAAGATAAATTCGGGTTTGTTCATTTTGGGCGAATTGCTAGTCTAATTCGATTGGAATCGAGCCAATGAAAAGAGGTTATCGATTCCATGAAAACTTTGGGTTTGTTCATTTTTGGCGAATTGCTAGTCTAATTCGATTAGAATCAGGCAAATGAAATGTGGCTTTTGATTTCATGATAACCTTGGGTTTGTTCCTTTTTGACGAATTGCTAGTCTAATTCGATTTGAATCGAGCCAATGAAAAGTGGTTTTTGATTTAATGTTAACTTCGGGTTTGTTCATTTTTTGTCAAATTGCTAATCTAATTCGATTGGAATCGAGTGAATGAAATGTGGCTTTTGATTTCGTTATAACCTTGGGTTTGTTTATTTTTTACGAATTGCTTCTCTGTATCGATTGGATTCGAGCCAATGAAAAGCGATTTTTGATTTCGTGATAACTTCGAGTTTGTTCGTTTTGGTCGAATTGCTTGTCTAAGTCGATTGGAATTGAGCAAATGAAAAGTTGTTTTTGATTTCATGATAACTTCGGGTTTGTTCATTTTTGGCGAATTGCTATTCTAATTCGATTGGAATCTGGCCAATGAAAAGTGGGTTTTGATTTCATGATAACTTCGGGTTTTTTCATCTTTGGCAAATTGCGAGTCTAATTCGATTGGAATCGGGCCAACGAAATATGGCCTTTAATTTCGTGATAACTTCAAGTTTTTTCTGGCGAATTGCTAGTCTAATTCGATTGGAATCGTGCAAATGAAAAGCGATTTTTGATTTCATGATAACTTCGAGTTTATTCATTTTTGGCGAATTGCTTGTCTAATTCGATTGGAATAGGGCCGATGAAAAGTGGATTTTGATTTCATGATAACTTCGGGTTTGTTCATTTTTAGCGCATTGCTAGTCTAATTTGATTGGAATCGGGCCATTGAATGTTGCTTTTGATTTAATGTTAACTTCGGGTTTGTTCATTTTTGTCGAATTGTTAGTCTAATTCGATTGGAATCTAGTGAATGAAATGTGGTTTTAATTTCACGACAACCTTGGGTTGTTCATTTTTTACGAATTGGTTGTCTAAGTCGATTGGAATCGAGGCAATGAAACGTGGTTTTTGATTAAGTGATAACTTCGGGTATGTTCGTTTTGGACGAATTGGTAGTCTAATTCGATTGGAATAGAGCAAATGGGAAGCGGTTTTTGATTGCGTGATAACTTTTTTTTTTGTTCATTTTTTACGAATTCCTAGTCTAATTTGATTGGAATACGGCCAACGAGAAGTAGGTTTTTATTTCATGATAACTTCGGGTTTGTTCATTTTTGGCGAATTGCTTGTCTAATTCGATTGGAATCGGGCCATTGAATGTTGCTTTTGATTTAATGTTATCTTCGGGTTTGTTCATTTTTGTCGAATTGCTAGTCTAATTCGTTTGGAATCGACCGAATGAAATGCGGCTTTTGATTTCATGATAACCTTGGGTTTGTTCGTTTTTGACGAATTGCTAGTCTAATTCGATTGGTATCAAGCCAATGAAAAGGAGTTTTTGATTTTATGATAACTTCGGGTTTGTTCATTTTTGGAGAATTGCTAGTCTAATTCGATTGGAATAGGGCCAACGAAAACTGTGTTTTGATTACATGATAACTTCGGGTTTGTTCATTTTTGGCGAATTACTAATCTAATTCCATTGAAATCTGGCCAATGAAAAGTGGCTTCTGATTTTATGATAACTTCGGGTTTTTTCATTTTTGGTGAATTGCTATTATCGTTTGGAATCGAGCCAATGACAAGTGGCTTCTGATTTTATGATAACTTCGGGTTTGTTCATTTTTGGCGACTTGCTAGTCTAATTCGATTGGAATCGAGGCAAGGACGAGTGGTTTTTATTTCATGATAACTTCGGGTTTGCTCATTTTTGGTCGAATTGGTAGTCTAATTCAATTGGAATCGGGCCGTTGAAATTTTGCTTTTGATTTAATGAGAACTTCAGGTTTGTTCATTTTTGTCGAATTGCCAGTCAAATTCGATTGGAATCGAGTCAATGAAATGTGGCTTTTGATTTCATGATAACCTTGGATTTTTCATTTTTGACGAATTGCTTGTCTAATTCGATTGGAATCGAGCCAATGAAAAGTGATTTTTGATTTCATTGTAACTTCGGGTTTGTTCATTTTGGTCTAATTGCTAGTCTAATTCGATTGGAATTATACAAATGAAAAGCGATTTTTGATTTCTAGATAACTTCGGGTTTGTTCATTTTTGGTGAATTGCTAGTCTAAGTCGATTGAAATCGGGCCAATGAAAAGTGGGTTTTGATTTCATGAAAACTTCGGGCTTGTTCATTTTTAGCGAATTGCTAGTCTAATTCGAATGGAATCGAGCCATTTAAATGTTGCTTTTGATTTAATGATAACTCCGGGTTAGTTCGTTTTTATCTGACTGCTAGTCTAATTCGATTGGAATCGAGTCAATGAAATGTGGCCTTTCATTTCATGATAACTTTGGGTTTGTTCATTTTTGACGGATTGCTTGTCTAATTCAATTGAAATCAAGCCAATGAAAAGGGGTTTTTGATTTCGTGATAACTTCAGGTTTGTTCATTTTGGTCGAATCGCTAGTCTAATTCGATTGGAATCGAGGAAATGAAAAGCGGTTTTTGATTTCATGATAACTTCGGGTTTTTTCATTTTTGGCAAATTGCTGGTCTAATTCGATTGGAATCGGGCCAATGAAAAGTGGGTTTTGATTTCATGATAACTTCGGGTTTTTCCATTTTTGACGAATTGGGTGTCTAATTCGATTGGAATCGAGCCAATGAAATGTGGCTTCTTATTTCATGATAACTTCAGGTTTTTCGTTTTTGGCGAGTTGCTAGTCTAAGTCGATTGAATTGAGCCAATGAAAAGTGGCTTTTGATTTCATGATAACTTCGAGTTTGTTCATTTTTGGTGAATTGCTGGTCTAATTCGATTGAATCGAGCCAATGAAAAGTGGCTTCGGATTTCATGATAACTTCGGATTTGTTCATTTTTGGCAATTTGCTAGTCTAATTCGATTGGAATCGAGCCAATGAAAAGTGGTTTTTGATTTCAAGATAACTTGGGGTTTGTTCATTTTTGGCAAATTGCTAGTGTAATTCGATTGGAATCGAGGCAATGAAATGTGGCCTTTGATTTCATCGTAACTTCGGGTTTGTTCATTATCGGCGAATTGCTAGTCTAATTCGAATGAATCATGCCAATGCAAAGTGGCTTTTGATTTCATGATAGCTTCGGGTTTGTTCGTGTATGGCGAATTGCTAGTCTAATTCGATTAGAATCGGGCCAATGAAATGTTGATTTTGATTTCATGATAACTTCGAGTTTGTTCATTTTCAACGAATTGCTAGTCTAATTCGATTGGAATCGGGCCAATGAAATGTTGCTTTTAATTTAGTGATAACTTCAGGTTTGTTTGTTTTTGGCAAATTGCTAGTCTAATTCGATTGGAATCGAGCCAATGAGAAGTGGGTTTTGATTTCATGATAACTTCGGGTATGTTCATTTTTAGTGAATTGCTAGTCTAATTCGATTGGAATCGGGCCAATGAAATGTGGCGTTTGATTTCATGATGACTTTGGGTTTTTTCGTTTTTGTAGAATTGCTAGTCTAATTCGATTGGAATCGAGCTAATGAAATGGGGCTTTTGATTTTATGATAACTTTGGGTTTGTTCTTTTTTGACGAATTGCTAGTCTAACTCGATTGGAATCGAGCCAATGAAAAGTAGTTTTTGATTTCATGATAACTTCGAGTTTGTTCGTATTGGTTGATTTGCTTGTCTAAGTCGTTTGGAATCGAGCAAATGAAAAAGCGGTTTTTGATTTCATGATAACTTCGAGTTTATTCATTTTTTGTGAATTGCTAGTACAATTCAATTGGAAACGAGCCAATGAGAAGTGGGTTTTGATTTCTTGATAACTTCGGGATTGTTCTTTTTGGCGAATAACTAGTCTAATTCGATTGGAATTGAGCCAATGAAAAGAGCTTATTGATTCCCGGAAAACTTCGGGTTAGTTCATTTTTTGGCGAATTGCCAGTCTAATTCGATTGGAATCGAGCCTATAAAAAGCGGTTTTCGATTTAATGATAACTTCGGGTTTGTTCATTTTTGGCGAATTGCTAGTCTAATTCGATTGGAATCGGGCCAATGAAAAATGGTTTTTGATTTCATGATAACTTCGGGTTTGTTCATTTTTGGCGAATTGCTAGTCTAATTCGATTGGAATTTGGCCAATGAAAAGTGGGTTTTGATTTCATGATAACTTCGGGCTTGTTCCTTTTTTATGAATTGCAAGTCTAATTCGATTGGTATCGGGCCAATAAAATGTGGTTTTTAATTTCATGATAACTTCAGGTTTGGTTGTTTTTGGCTAATTGCTAGTCCAATGATTTTGGAATCGGGTAAATGAAAAGCCGTTTTTGATTCCATGATAACTTTGGGTTTGGTCATTTTTGGTTGAGCCAATGTAAAGTGGTTTTTTATTTCATGATAACTTTGGGTTTGTTCGTTTTGGTCGAATTGCTTTTCTAAATCGATTGGGATCGAGTAAATGAAAAAGTGATTTTTCATTTTATGATAACTTCGGGTTTATTCATTTTTGGTGAATTGCTAGTCCAATTCGATTGGAATCGAGCCAATGAGAAGTGGTTTTTGATTTCTGATAACTTCGGGTTTGTTCATTTTTGGCGAATTGCTAGTCTAATTCGACTGGAATCGAGCAAATGAAAAGCGGTTTTTGATTTCATTATAACTTCGGGTTTGTTCATTTTTGGCGAATTGCTAGTCTAATTCGATTGAAATAGGGCCAATGAAAAGTAGGTTTTGATTTCAAGATAACTTCGGGTTTCTTCATTTTCAGCGAATTGCTAGTCTAATTCGATTGGAATCGGGCCATTGAATGTTGCTTTTGATTTAATGTTAACTTCGGGTTGGTTTATTTTTGTAAAATTGTTAGTCTAATTCGATTGGAATCGAGTGAATGAAATGTGCCTTTTGATATCATGATAACCTTGGGTTTGTTCGTTTTTGATGAATTGCTTGTCTAAGTTGATTAGAATCGAGCTAATGAAAAGTGGTTTTTGATTTCGTGATAACTTTGGGTTTGTTTGTTTTGGTCGAATTGCTAGTCTAATTCGATTGGAATCGGGCGGTTTTTGATTTCATGATAACTTCGGGTTTGTTCATTTTTGGCAAATTGCTTGTCTAATTCGATTGAAATAGAGCCAATGAAACGTAGGTTTCGATTTGGTGATAACTTTGGATTTGTTCATTTTTAGCGAATTGCTAGTCTAATTCGATTGGAATTGAGCCATTGCATGTTGATTTTGATTTAATGTTAACTTCAGGTTTGTTCATTTTTATCGAATTGCTTGTTTAATTCAATTGGAATCGAGTGAATGAAATGCGGCTTTTGATTGCATGATAACCTTGTGTTTTCTCAATTTTGACGAATTGCTAGTCTAAGACAATTTGAATCGAGCCAATGAAAAGTGGTTTTTGATTTCGTGATAATTTCGGGTTTGTTCGTTTTGGTCGAATTGCTTGTCTAATTCGATTGGAATCGAGCAAATGAAAAGCGGTTTTTGATTTCATGATAACTTCGGGTTTGTTCATTTTTGATGAATTGCTAGTCTAATTCGATTGGAATCTGGCCAATGAAAAGTGGGTTTTGATTTCATGATAACTTCAGGTTTGTTCATTTTTGGCGAATTGCGAGTCTAATACGATTGGAATCGGGCCAATGAAATGTGGCTTTTAATTTCGTGACAACTCAAAGTTTGTTGGTTTTTGGCGAATTGCCAGTCTAATTCGATTGGAACTGAGCAAATGAAAAGTGATTTTTGATTTTATGATAACTACGGGTTTGTTCATTTTTGGTTGATCCAATGAAAAGTGGCTTTTGATTTCACGATAACTTCGGGTTACGTCATTTTTGTCGAATTGATAGTCTAATTCGATTGGGATCAAGGAAATGAAAAAGCGGTTTTTGATTTCATGATAAGTTCGGGTTTATTCATTTTTAGCGAATTGCTAGTCTAATTTGATTGGTATCAAGCCAATGAGAAGTTGGTTTTGATTTCATGATAACTTCGGGTTTGTTCATTTTTTGGTGAATTACTAGTCTAGTTCATGTGGAATCGGGGCAATGAAATGTGGCTTTTGATTTCATGATGACTTCGGGTTTTTTCGTTTTTGTCGAATTGCTAGTCTAATTCGATTGGAATCGAGCTAATGAAATGTGGCTTTTGATTTCATAATAATTTTGGGTTTGTTCATTTTTGACTAATTGCTTGTCTAATTCAATTGGAGTCGAGCCAATGAAAAGTGATTTTTGACTTCATGAGAACTTTGAGTTTGTTCGTATTGGTTGAATTGTTAGTCTAATTCGATTGGAATCGAGCCAATGAGAAGTGGGTTTTGATTTCTTGATAACATCGGGTTTGTTCGATTTTAGCGAATTGCTAGTCTAATTCAATTGGAATCACCCAATGAAATGTGGCTTTTGATTTCATGATAACTTCGAGCTTGATCATTTTTGGAAAATTGCTAGTCTAATTCGATTGTAATCGAGCCAATGAAAAGTGGTTTTTCATTTCGTGATGACTTTGGGTTTGTTTGTTTTTGGCGAATTGCTAGTCTAATTCGATTGGAATCGAGCCAATGAAAAGAGGTTATTGATTCCATGAAAACTTCGAGTTTGTTCGTTTTTAGCAAATTGCTAGTCTAATTTGATTAGAATCGGGCCAATGAAATGTGGCTTTTGATTTCATGATAACCTTATGTTTGTTCATTTTTAACAAATTGCTAGTATAATTCGATTGGAATCAAGCCAATGAAAAGCGGTTTTTGATTTAATGATAACTTCTAGTTTGTTCATTTTTGGCAAATTGTGAGTCTAATTCGATTGGAATCGGGCCAATGAAAAGTGTTTTGATTTCTTGATAACTTTAGGTTTGTTCATTTTTGGCTAATTGCTAGTCTAATTCCATTGGAATCGGGCCAATGAAAAGTGGCTTCTGATTTCATGATAACTTTAGGTTTGTTCATTTTTGGCAAATTGCTAGTCTAATTCGATTGGAATAGGGCCAATGAAAAGTAGGTTTTGATTTCATGAAAACTTCGGGTTTGTTCGCTTTGATGAATTGCTTGTCTAAGTCGATTAGAATCGAGCCTATGAAAAGTGGTTTTTGATTTCGTGATAACTTCGGGTTTGTTCATTTTGGTCGAATTTCTAGTCTAATTCAATTCGAATCGAGCAAATGAAAAGTGATTTTTGATTTCATGATAACTTCGGATTTGTTCATTTTTGGCGAATTGCTTGTCTAATTCGATTGGAATAGGACCAACGAAAAGTAGGTTTTGATTTCATGATAACTTCGGGTTTGTTCATTTTTAACGAATTACTAGTCCAATTCGATTGGAATCGGCCCATTGAATGTTGCTTTTGATTTAATGTTAACTTTGGGTTTGTTTATTTTTGTCGAATTGCTAGTCTAATTCGATTGGAATCGAGTGAGTGAAATGTTGCTTTTGATATCATTATAACCTTGGATTCTTTCGTTTTTGATGAATTGCTTGTCTAAGTCGATTAGAATCGAGCCAATGAAAAGTGGTTTTTGATTTCGTGTTAACTTCGGGTTTGTTCGTTTTGGTCGAATTGCTAGTCTAATTCGATTGGAATCGAGCAAATGAAAAGCCTTTTTGATTTCAAGATAACTTCAGGTTTTTTCATTTTTGGCGAATTGCTAGTCTAATTCGAATGGAATAGGGCCAATGAAAAGTAGGTTTTGATTTCATGATAACTTTCTGTTTGTTCATTTTTAGCGAATTGCTACTCTGATTAATTTGGAATCGGGCTATTGAATGTTGCTTTTGATTTAATGTTAACTTCGGGTTCGTTCGTTTTAATCGAATTGCTTGTCTAATTCAATTGGAATCGAGCGAATGAAATGTAGCTTTTGATTTCATGATAACTTGTGTTTGTTCATTTTTGACGAATTGCTTGTCTAAGTCAATTTGAATCGAGCCAATGAAAAGTGGTTTTTGATTTCGTGATAACTTCGCGTTTGTTCGTTTTGGTCGAATTGCTTGTCTACTTCGATTGGAATCGAGCAAATGAAAAGCAGTTTTTGATTTCATGATAACTTCGGATTTGTTCATTTTTGGCGAATTGCTAGTCTAATTCGATTGGAATCTGGCCAATGAAAAGTGGGTTTTGATTTCGAGATAACTTCGGGTTTGGTCAATTGTGCCGAATTGCGAGTCTAATTCGATTGGAATCGGGCCAATGGAATGTGGGTTTTAATTTCGTGATAACTCCAGGTTTGTTTGTTTTTGGCGAATTTCTAGTCTAATTCGATTGGAATCGAGCAAATGAAAAGCGGTTTTTGATTTCATGATAACTACTGGTTTGTTCATTTTTGGTTGATCCAATGAAAAGTGGTTTTTGATTCATGATAACTTCAGGTTAGGTTGTTTTGGTCGAATTGCTAGTCTAATTCGATTGGAATCGAGCAAATGAAGAAGCAGTTTTTGATTTCATGATAACTCCGGGTTTATTTATTTTTGGAGAATTGCTAGTCTAATTCGATTGGAATCTGGCCAATGAAATGTGGCCGTTGATTTCATGATGACTACAAGTTTGTTCGTTTCTGTCGAATTGTTAGTCTAATTCGATTGGAATCAAGCCAATGAAATGTGGCTTTCGATTTCATGATAACTTTGGGTTTGTTCATTTTTGACGAATTACTAGTCTAATTCGATTGGAATCGAGCCAATGAAAAGTGGTTTTTGATTTCATGATAACTTCGAATTTGTTCGTATTGGTTGAATTGCTTCACCAAGTTGATCGGAATCGAGCAAATGAAAAAGCGGTTTTTGATTTCATGATAACTTCGAGTTTATTCATTTTGGCGAATTGCTAATCCAATTCGATTAGAATCAAGCCAATGAGAAGTGGGTTTTGATTTCTTGATAACTTCGGGTTTGTTCGTTTTTGGCGAATTGCTAGTCTAATTCGATTCGAATCGGGCCAATGAAATGTGGCTTTTGATTTCATGATAAATTCGGGTTTGTTCATTTTTGACGAATTGCTAGTATAATTCGATTGGAATCGAGCCAATGAAAAGTGGTTTTTGATTTCATGATAACTTCGAGTTTGTTCATATTAGTTGAATTGCTTGTCTAAGTCGATTGGAATCGAGCAAATGAAAAAGAGGTTTTTGATTTCATGATAACTTGGGGTTTATTCATTTTTGGCGAATTGCTAGTCTAATTCGATTGGAATCGAGCCAATGAGAAGTGGGTTTTGATTTCTTGATAACTTCGGGTTTGTTCGTTTTTGGCGAATTGCTAGTCTAATTCGATTGGAATCGAGCCAATGAGAAGTGGGTTTTGATTTCTTGATAACTTCGGGTTTGTTCGTTTTTGGCGAATTGCTAGTCTAATTCGATTAGAATCTGGCCAATGAAATGTGGCTTTTGATTTCATGAAAAATTCGGGTTCGTTCATTTTTTGCGAATTGCTAGTCTAATTCGATTGGAATCGAGCCAATGAAAAGTGGTTTTTCATTTCATGATGACTTCGGGTTTGTTCGTTTATGGTGAATTGCTAGTCTAATTCGATTGCATTCGAGACAATGAAAAGAGGTTATTGATTCCATGAAAACTTTGGGTTTGTTCGTTTTTGGCGAATTGCTAGTCTAATTCGATTAGAATCGGGCCAATGAAATTTGGCTTTTGATTTCATGATAACCTTGTGTTTGTTCGTTTTTGACGAATTACAAGTCTAATTCGATTGGAATCGAGCCAATGAAAAGCAGTTTTTGATTTAATGTTAACTTCGGGTTTGTTCATTTTTGTCGAATTGCTAGTCTAATTCGATTGGAATCGAGTGAATGAAATGTGGCTTTTGATTTCATGATGACCTTGGCTTTGTTCGTTTTTGACAAATTGCTTGTCTATGTCGAATGAAATCGAGCCAATGAAAAGCGATTTTTGTTTTCGTTATAACTTCGGCTTTGTTCATTTTGGTCGAATTGCTTGTCTAATTCAATTGGAATCGAGCAAATGGAAAGCGACTTTTGATTTCATGATAACTTCGGGTTTGTTCATTTTTTGCGAATTGCTAGTCTAATTCGAATGGAATCGGGTCAGTGAAAAGTGGGTTTTGATTTCATGATAACTTCGAGTTTGTTCTTTTTTGGCGAATTGGGAGTCTAATTCGATTGGAATCAGGCCAATGAATTGTGGCTTTTAATTTTGTGATAACTTCAGGTTCGTTTGTTTTTGGCGAATTGCTAGTCTAATTCGATTGGAATCGAGCAAATGAAAAGCGATTTCTGATTTCACGATGACTTCGGGTTTGTTCATTTTTGGCGAATTGCTAGTCTAATTCGATTGGAATAGGGCCAATGAAAAGTAGGTTTTGATTTCATGATAATTTCGGGTTTGTTCATTTTTGGCGAATTGCTAGTCTAATTCAATTAGAATCAAGCCATTGAATGTTGCTTTTGATTTAATGTTAACTTTCGGTTTGTTCATTTTTGTTTAATTGCTAGTCTAATTCGATCGGAATCGAGTGAATGAAATGTGGCTTTTAATTTCATGATAACCTCGGGTTTGTTCATTTTTAACGAATTGCTTGTCTAAGTCGATTGGAATCGAGCTAATGAAAAGTGATTTTTGATTTCGTTATAACTTTGAGTTTGTTCGTTTTGGTCGAATTGGTAGTCTAATTCGATTGGAATCTTGCAAATCGAAAGCGGTTTTTGATTTCATGATAACTTCGGGTTTGTTCATTTTTGGCGAATTGCTAGTCTAATTCGATTGGAATCTGGCCAATGAAAAGTGGGTTTTTATTTCATGGTAACTTCGAGTTTGTTCATTTTTGGCGAATTGCGAGTCTAATTCGATTGTTATTGAATGAAACTTGGCCTTTAATTTCATGATAATTTCAGGTTTGGTTATTTTTGGCGAATTACTAGTCTAATTTGATTGGAATCTAGCAAATGAAAAGCGATTTTTGATTCCATAATAACTTCGGGTTTGCTCATCTTTTGTTTAGCCAATGAAAAGTGGTTTTTGATTTCATGATAACTTCAAGTTTGGTTCGTTTTGGTCGAATTACTAGTTTAGTTCGATTGGAATCGAGCAACTGAAAAGCGGTTTTTGATTTCATGATAACGTCGGGTTTGTTCTTTTTTGGCAAATTGCTAGTCTATTTCGATTGGAATCTGGCCAATGAAAAGTGGGTTTTGATTTCATTATAACTTCGGGTTTGTTCATTTTTGGCGAATTGCGAGTCTAATTTGATTGTTATCGGTCCAATGAAATGTGGCTTTTAATTTCATGATAACTTCAGGTTTGGTTATTTTTGGCGAATTGCTAGTCTAATTTGATTGGAATCGAACAAATGAAAAGCGGTTTTTGATTCCATAATAACTTCGGGTTTGTTCATTTTCTGTTGGGCCAATGAAAAGTGGTTTTTGATTTCATGATAACTTCGGGTTTGTTCGTTTTGGTCGAATTGCTAGTCTAATTCGATTGGAATCGAGCAAAGGGAAAAGCGGTTTTTTATTTCATGATAACTTCGGGTTTATTCATTTTTGGAGAATTGCTAGTCTAATTGGATTGGAATCTGGCCAATGAAAAGTGGGTTTTGATTTCATGATAACTTCGGGTTTGTTCATTTTTGGCAAATTGCGAGTCTAATTCGACTGTTATCGGTCCAATGAAACGTGGCTTTTAATTTCATGATAACTTCAAGTTTGGTTGCTTTTGGCGAACTGCTAGTCTAATTTGATTGGAATCGAGCAAATGAAAAGCGGTTTTTGATTCCATGATAACTTTGGGTTTGTTTATTTTCTGTTGAGCCAATGAAAAGTGGTTTTTGATTTCATGATAACTTCGGGTTTGTTCATTTTGGTCGAATTGCTAGTCTAATTCGATTGGAATCGAGCAAATGAAAAAGCGGTTTTTTATTTCACGATGACTTTAGGTTTGTTAGTTTTTGACGAATTCCTAGTCTAATTCGATTGGAATCGAGCCAATGAAATGTGGATTTTAATATCATGTTAACTTTGGTTTGTTCATTTTTGATGAATTGCTAGTCTAACTCGATTGGAATGAGCCAAGGAAAAGTTGTTTTTGATTTCATGATAACTTCAGGTTTGTTCATTTTTGGCGAATTGCTAGTCTAATTCGATTAGAATCGGGACAATGAGAAGTGGGTTTTGATTTCTTGATAACTTCGGGTTTGTTCATTTTCGTCGAATTACTAGTCTAATTAGATTGGAAACGGGCCAATGAAAAATGGATTTTGATTCCATGATAGCTTCGGGTTTGTTCATTTTTGGCGAATTGCTAGCCTAATTCAAATGGAATCGGGCCAATGAAAAGTGGCTTCTGATTTCATGATAACTTCGGGTTTTTTCATTTTCGACGAATTCCTAGTCTAATTCGATTGGAATCAAGCCAATGACAAGTGGTTTTTGATTTCATGATAACTTCGGGTTTGTTCATTTTTTGTCAAATTGCAAGACTAATTCGATTGGAATCGGGCCAATGAAATATTGCTTTTGATTTAACGATAACTTCGGGTTTGTTTGTTTCTGTCGAATTGCTAGTCTAATTCGATTGGAATCAAGTCAATGAAATGTGGCTTTTGATTTTATGATAACCCCTTATGTTTTTTGTTTTTGACGAATTGTTTGTCTAATTTGATTGGAATCGAGCCAATGAAAAGTGGTTTTTGATCTCATGATAACTTCGGGTTTGTTCATTTTGGTTGAATTGCTAGTATAATTCGATTGGAATCGAGTAAATGAAAAGCGGTTTTTGATTTCATGATAACTTCAGGTTTGTTCATTTTTGGCAAATTGCTAGTCTAATTCGATTGGAATCGAGGCAATGAAATAAGGCCTTTGATTTCTTCATAACTTCGGGTTTGTTCATTATCGGCGAATTGCTAGTCTAATTCGATTGAATCATGCCAATGAAAATTGGCTTTTGATTTCATGATAGCTTCTTTGTTCATTTTTGGCGAATTGCTAGTCTAATTCGATTGGAATCGAGCCAATGAAAAGTGGGTTTTGATTTCGTGATGAATTCGAGTTTGTTCATTTTTAACGAATTACTAGTCTAATTCGATTGGAATCAGGCCAATGAAATGTTGATTTTGATTTCATAATAACTTCGAGTTTGTTCATTTTTAGCGAATTACTAGTCTAATTCTATAAGAATCGGGCAAATGAAATGTGGCTTTTAGTTTCTTGATAACTTCAGGTTTGTTTGTTTTTGGCGAATTGCTAGTCTAATTCGATTGAATTGAGCCAATGAAAAGTGGCTTCTGATTCCATCATAACTTCGAGTTTGTTCATTTTTGGGAAATTGCTAGTCTAATTCGATTGAATCGAGCCAATGAAAAGTGGCTTCAGATTTGTTCATTTTCGGCGATTTGCTAGTCTAATTTGATTGGAATCGAGCCAATGAAAAGTAGTTTTTGATTTCAAGATAACTTCGGGTTTGTTCATTTTTGGCAAATTGCTAGTCTAATTTGATAGGAATCGAGGCAATGAAATGTCGCCTTTGATTACTTCTTAACTTCGGGTTTGTTCGTTATCGGCGAATTGCTTGTCTAATTCGATTGAATCATGCGAATGAAAAGTGGCTTTTGATTTCATGATAGCTTCGGGTTTGTTCGTTTTTGGCAAATTGCTTGTCTAATTCGACGGGAATCGAGCCAATGAAAAGTGGGTTTTGATTTCATGATAAATTCGGGTTTGTTCGTTTTTAGCGAATTGCTAGTCTAATTCGATTGGAATCGGGCCAATGAAATGTTGATTTTGATTTCATGATAACTTCGAGTTTCTTCGTTTTTAGCGAATTGCTAGTCTAATTCGATTGGAATCGGGCCAATGAAATGTGGCTTTTAATTTAGTGATAACTTCAGGTTTGTTTGTTTTTGGCGAATTGCTAGTCTAATTCGATTGGAATCGAGTCAATGAGAAGTGGGTTTTGATTTAATGATAACTTCGGGTTTGTTCATTTTTGGTGAATTGCTAGTCTAATTCGATTTGAATCGGGCCAATGAAATGTGGCTTTTGATTTCATGATGACTTCGGGTTTTTTCATTTTTGGCGAATTGCTAGTCTAATTCGATTGGAATCGAGCCAATGAAATGTGGGTTTTGATTTCATGATAACTTTGGGTTTGTTCATTTTTGACAAATTGCTAGTCTAATTCGATTGGAATCGAGCCAATGAAAAGTGGTTTTTGATTTCATGATAACTTCGAGTTTGTTCGTATTGGTTGAATTGCTTGTCTAAGTCGATTGGAATCGAGCAAATGAGAAAGCGATTTCTGATTTCCTGATAACTTCGAGTTTATTCATTTTTGGCTAATTGCTAGTCTAATTCGATTGGAAAAGAGCCAATGAGAAGTGGGTTTTGATTTCTTGATAACATCGGGATTGTTCATTTTTGGCAAATTGCTAGTCTAATTCGATTGGAATCGAGCCAATGAAAAGAGATTATTGATTCCAGGAAAACTACGGGTTAGTTCGTCTTTAGCGAGTTGCTAGTCTAATTCGATTAGAATCGGGCCAAAGAAATGTGGCTTTTGATTTCATGATAACCTTGGGTTTATTCGTTTTTGACAAATTGCTAGTCTAATTCAATTGGTATCGAGCCTATGAAAAGCGGTTTTCGATTTAATGGTAACTGCGGGTTTGTTCATTTTTGGCAAATTGCTAGTCTAATTCATTGGAACCAGGCCAATGAAAAGCGGTTTTTGATTTCATGATAACTTCGGGTTTGTTAATTTTTGGTGAGTTGCTAGTCTAATTCGATTGGAATCTGGCCAATGAAAAGTGGGTTTTGACTTCATGAGAACTTCGGGCTTGTTCATTTTTAATGAATTGCGAGTCTAATTCGATCGGTATCGGGCCAATGAAATGTGGCTTTTAATTTCATGATAACTTTCGGGTTTGGTTGTTTTTTTGTGAATTGCTAGTCTAATTAGATTGGAATCGAACAAATGAAAAGCAATTTTTGATTCCATGATAACTTTGGATTTGTTAATTTTGGTTGAGCCAATGAAAAGTGGTTTTTGATTTCATGATAACTTCGGGTTTGTTCGTTTTGGTCGAATTGCTTGTCTAATTCGATTGGGATCGAGCAAATGAAAAAGTGGTTTTTCATTTCATGATAACTTCGGGTTTATTCGTTTTTGGTGAATTGCTAGTCTAATTCGATTGGAATCGAGCTAATGAGAAGTGGGTTTTGATTTCTGATAACTTCAGGCTTGTTTGTTTTTGGCGAATTGCTAATCTAATTCGATTGGAATCGAGCAAATGAAAAGCGATTTTTGATTTCACAACAACTTCGGGTTTGTTCATTTTTGGCGAATTGCTAGTCTAATTTGATTGGAATAGGGCCAATGAAAAGTAGATTTTGATTTCATGATAACTCCGGGTTTCTTCATTTTAAGCGAATTGCTAGTCTAATTCGATTGGGATCGGGCCATTGAACGTTGCTTTTGATTTAATGTTAACTTCGGGTTTGTTTATTTTTGTCGAATTGCTAGTCTAATTCGATTGGAATCGAGTGAATGAAATGTGGCTTTTGATATCATGATAACCTTATGTTTGTTCATTTTTGAAGAATTGCTTGTCTAAGTTGATTAGAATCGATCCAATGAAAACTGGTTTTTCATTTCGTGATAACTTTGGGTTTGTTCGTTTATGGCGAATTGCTAGTCTAATTCGATTGGAATCAATCCAATGAAAAGAGGTTATTGATTCCATGAAAACTTCGGGTTTGTTCATTTTTGGTGAATTGCTAGTCTAATTCGATTAGAATCGGGCCAATGAAATATGACTTCTGATTCCATGATAACCTTGGGTTTGTTCACTTTTCATGAATTGCATGTCTATGTCGATTGGAATCGATCTAATGAAATATGGTTTTTGATTTCATGATAACTTCGGGTTTGTTCGTTTTGGTCGAATTGCTTGTCTATTCGATTGGAATCGAGCAAATGAAAAGCTGTTTTGATTTAATGAAAACTTCGGGTTTGTTCATTTTTGGCGAATTGCTAGTCTAATTCGATTGAAATCGGGCCAATGAAAAGTGGGTTTTGATTTCATGATAACTTCGGGTTTGTTCATTTTTGGCGAATTGCTAGTCTAATTCGATTGAAATCGGGCCAATGAAAAGTGGGTTTTGATTTCATGATAACTTCGGGTTTGTTCATTTTTGGCGAATTGCTAGTCTGATTCCATTGGAATCGGGCCAATGAAATGTGGCTTCTGATTTCATGATAACTTTGGGTTTTTTCATTTTTGGTGAATTGCAAGTCGAATTCAACTGGAATCGGGCCATTGAAAAGTGGCCACTAATTTCATGATAACTTAGGGTTTATTCATTTTTGGCAAATTGCTACTCTAATTCGATTGGAATCGAGCCAATGAGAAGTGGCCTTTGATTTCTTGATAACTTCAGGTTCGTTCATTTTTGGTGAATTGCTAGTCTAATTTGATTGGAATCAGGCCAGTGAAATGTGGCTTTTGATTTCTTGATGAATTTGGGTTTGTTCCTTTTTGTCAAATTGCTAGTCTAATTCGATTGGAATCGAGCCAATGAAATGTGGCTTTTGATTTCTTGATAACTTTGGGTTTGTTCATTTTCGACAAATTACTAGTCTAATTCGATTGGAATAGAGCCAATGAAAAGCGGTTTTTGATTTCATGATAACGTTGAGGTTGTTCGTTTTGGTTGAATTGCTTGTCTAAGTCGATTGGAATCGAGCAAACGAAAAAGCGATTTTTGATTTCATGATAACTTCGGGTTTATTCATTTTTGGCGAATTGCTAGTCTAATTCGATTCAAATCGAGCCAATGAGAAGTGGGTTTTGATTTCTTGATAACTTCGGGTTTGTTCGTTTTTGGCGAATTGCTAGTCTAATTCGATTGGAATTTTGATTTCATGATAAATTTGGGTTTGTTCATTTTTGGCGAATTGCTAGTCTTATTCGATTGGAATCGAGCCAATGAAAATTGGTTTTTCATTTCGTGATGACTTTGGGTTTGTACGTTTATGGCAAATTGCTAGTCTAATTCACTTGGAATCGATCCAATGAAAAGAGGTTATTGATTCCATGAAAACTTCTGATTTGTTCGTTTTTGGCGAATTGCTAGTCTAATTCGATTAGAATCAGGCCAAAGAGAAGTGGCTTCTGATTCCATGATAACCTTGGGTTTATTCATTTTTGACGAATTGCTTGTCTATGTCGATTGGAATCAAGCCAATGAAAAGTGGTTTTTGATTTCGTGACAACTTTGGGTTTGTTTGTTTTGATCAAATTGCTTGTCTAATTTGATAGGAATCGAGGAAATGAAAAGCGATTTTTTTATTTCATGATAACTACGGGTTTGTTCATTTTTGGTTGATCCAATGAAAAGTAGTTTTTAATTTCATGATGACTTTGGGTTAGGTCGTTTTGGTCGAATTGCTAGTCTAATTCGATTAGAATCGAGCGAATGAAAGAGCGGTTTTTGATTTCATGATAACTTCAGGTTTATTCGTTTTTGGTGAATTGCTAGTCTAATTTGATTGGAATCGAGCCAATGAGAAGTGGGTTTTGATTTTATGACAACTTCGGGGTTTGTTCAATTTTGGTGAATTGCTAGTCTAATTCGATTGGAATCGGGCCAATGAAATGTGGCTTTTGATTTCAAGATGACTTCGAGTTTGTTCGTTTCTATCGAATTGCTAGTCTAATTCAATTTGAATCGAGCCAATGAAATGAGACTATTGATTTCATGATAACTTTGGGTTTGTTCATTTTTGACGAATTGCTAGTCTAATTCGATTGGAATTGAGCCAATGAAGAGTGGTTTTTGATTTCCTGATGACTTCGAATTTGTTCGTATTGGTTGAATAGCTTATCTAAGTCGATCGGAATCGCGCAAATGAAAAAACAGTTTTTTGATTTCATGATAACTTCGGGTTTATTCATTTTTTGCGAATTGCTAGTCTAATTCGAGAGGAATTGAGCCAATGAGAAGTGGGTTTTGATTTCTTGATAACTTCGGGTTTGTTCGTTTTTGGCGAATTGCTAGTCTAATCCGATTGGAATCGAGCCAATGAAATGTGGAGTTTGATATCATGATAAATTCGTGTTTGTTCATTTTCGGCGAATTGCTAGTCTAATTCGATTGGAATCGAGCCAATGAAAAGTGGTTTTTCATTTCGTGATGACTTCGGATTTGTTCGTTTTTGGCGACTTGCTAGTCTAATTCGATTGGAATCGAGACATTGAAAAGAGGCTATTGATTCCATGAAAACTTCGGGTTTGTTCATTTTTGGCGAATTGCTAGTCTAATTCGATTAGAATCAGGCCAATGAAATGTGGCTTTTGATTTCATGCTAACCTTGGGTTTGTTCATTTTTGACTAATTGCTAGTCTAATTCGATTGGAATCGAGCCAATGAAAAGCGGTTTTTGATTTAATGTTAACTTTGGGTTTGTTCACTTTTGTCGAATTGCTAGTCTAATTCGAGTGGAATCGAGGGAATGAAAGGTGGCTTTTGATTTCATGATAACCTTGGGTCTATTCATTTTTTACGAATTGGTTGTCTATGTCTATTGGAATCGAGCCAATGAAAAGCGATTTTTGATTACGGGTTTGTTCGTTTTGGTCGAATTACTTGTCCAATTCGATTGGAATCGAACAAATGAAAAGCGATTTTTGATTTCATGATAACATCGGGTTCGTTCATTTTTGGCGAATTGCTAGTCTAATTCGATTGGAATCGGTCCAACGAAAAGTGGGTATGGATTTCATGATAACTTCGGGTTTGTTCATTTTTGGTGAATTACGAGTCTAATTCGATTGGAATCGGGCCAATGAAATGTGGCTTTTAATTTCGTGATAACTTCAGGCTTGTTTGTTTTTGGCGAATTGCTAATCTAATTTGATTGGAATCGAGCAAATGAAAAGCGATTTTTGATTTCACGATAACTTCGGGTTTGTTCATTTTTGGCTAATTGCTAGTCTAATTCGATTGGAATAGGGCCAATGAAAAGTAGATTTTGATTTCATGATAACTTCGGGTTTCTTCATTTTAAGCGAATTGCTAGTCTAATTCGATTGGTATCGGGCCATTGAACGTTGCTTTTGATTTAATGTTAACTTCGGGTTTGTTTATTTTTGTCGAATTGCTAGTCTAATTCGATTGGAATCGAGTGAATGAAATGTGGCTTTTGATATCATGATAACCTTAGGTTTGTTCATTTTTGAAGAATTGCATGTCTAAGTTGATTAGAATCGATCCAATGAAAAGTGGTTTTTCATTTCGTGATAACTTCGGGTTTGTTCGTTTATGGCGAATTGCTAGTCTAATTCGATTGGAATCGATCCAATGAAAAGAGGTTATTGATTCTATGAAAACTTCGGGTTTGTTCGTTTTTGGCGAATTGCTAGTCTAATTTGATTGGAATCGAGCCAATGAGAAGTGTGTTTTGATTTCTTGATAACTTCGGGTTTGTTCATTTTCGGCGAATTGCTAGTCTAATTCGATTGGAATCGGGCCAATGAAATGTGGAATTTGATATCATGATAAATTCGTGTTTGTTCATTTTTGGCGAACTGCTAGCCTAATTCGATTGGAATCGAGCCAATGAAAAGTGGTTTTTCATTTCGTGATGACTTCAGGTTTATTCGTTTTTGGCGAATTGTTGGTCTAATTTGATTGGAATCGAGACAATGAAAAGAGGTTATCGATTTTATGAAAACTTCGGGTATTTTCATTTTTGGCGAATTGCTAGTCTAATTCGATTGGAATCGGGCCAATGAAATGTGGCCTTTGATTTCATGATAACCTTGCGTTTGTTCGTTTTTGAAGAATTTCTAGTCTAATTCAATTGGAATCGAGCCAATGAAAAGCGATTTTTGACTTAATGTTAACTTCGGGTTTGTTCATTTTTGTCGAATTGCTAGTCTAATTCGATTGGAATCGAGTGAATGAAATGTGGCTTTTGATTTCATGATAACCTTGGGTCTGTTCATTTTTTACGAATTGCTTATCTATGTCGATTGGAATCGAGCCAATGAAAAGCGATTTTTGATTTCGTGATAACTTCAGGTTTGTTCGTTTTGGTCGAATTGCTTGTCTAATATGATTGGAATCGAGCAAATGAAAAGCGGCTTTTGATTTCATGATAACTTAGGGTCGTTCATTTTTGACGAATTGCTAGTCTAATTCGTTTGGAATCTGGCCAATGAAAAGTGGGTTTTGATTTCGTGATAACTTCGGCTTTGTTCAATTTTGGCGAATTGCGAGTCTAATTCGATTGGAATCGGGCCAATGAAATGTGGCTTTCAATTTCGTGATAACTTCAGGTTTGTTTATTTTTTGCGAATTGCTAGTCTAATTCGATTGGAATCGAGCAAATGAAAAGCGATTTTTGATTTCATGATAACTTCAGGTTTGTCCATTTTTGGCGAATTCCTATACTAATTTGATTGGAATGGGGCCGATGAATAGTTGGTTTTGATTTCATGATAACTTCGGGTTTGTTCATTTTTGGCGAATTGCTAGTCTAATTCGATTGGAATCGGGCCATTGAATGTTGCTTTTGATTAAATGTTAACTTCGGGTTTGTTCATTTTTGTCGAATTGCTAGTCTAATTCGATTGGAATCGAGTGAATGAAATGTGGCTTTTAATTTCATGATAACCTTGGGTTTGTTCGTTTTTGACGAATTGCTTGTCTAAGTCGATTGGAATCGAGTCAATGAAACGTGGTTTTTGATTTCGGGATAACTTCGGGTTTGCTCGTTTTGGTCGAATTGGTAGTCTAATTCGATTGGAATCGAGCAAATGGGAAGCGATTTTTGATTTCATGATAACTTCGGGTTTATTCATTTTTGGTGAATTGCTAGTCTAATTCGATTGGAATCGAGCCAATGAGAAGTGGGTTTTGATTTCTTGATAACTTCGGGTTTGTTCGTTTTTGGCGAATTGCTAGTCTAATTCGATTGGAATCGGGCCAATGAAATTTGGCATTTGATGTCATGATAAATTCCAGTTTGTTCATTTTTGGCGAATTGCTAGTCTAATTCGATTGGAATCGAGCTAATGAAAAGTGGTTTTTCATTTCGTGATGACTCCGGGTTTGTTCGTTTTTGGCGAATTGCTAGTCTAATTCGATTTGAATCGAGCTAATGAAAAGCGGTTTTTGATTTAATGTTAACTTAGGGTTTGTTCATTTTTGTCGAATTGCTAGTCTAATTCGATTGGAATCGAGTGAATGAAATGTGGCTTTTGATTTAATGATAACCTTGGGTCTATTCATTTTTTACGAATTGGTTGTCTACGAGGATTGGAATCGAGCCAATGAAAAGCGATTTTTGATTTCGGGTTTGTTCGTTTTGGTCGAATAGCTTGTCTAATTCGATTGGAATCGAGGAAATGAAAAGTAGTTTTTGATTTCATGATAACTTCAGGTTTGTTAATTTTTGGCGAATTGCTAGACTAATTTGATTGGAATGGAGCCTATGAATAGTTGGTTTTGATTTCATGATAACTTTGGGTTTGTTCATTTTTGGCGAATTGCTAGTCTAATTCGATTGGAATCGGGCCATTGAATGTTGCTTTTGATTTAATGTTAACTTCGGGTTTGTTCATTTTTGTCGAATTGCTAGTCTAATTCGATTGGAATCGAGTGAATGAAATGTGGCTTTTAATTTCATGATAACCTTGGGTTTGTTCGTTTTTGACGAATTGCTTGTCTAATTCGATTGGAATCGAGCCAATGAAAAGTGGTTTTTCATTTTGTGATGACTTCGGGTTTGTTCGTTTTTGGCGAATTGTTAGTCTAATTCGATTGGAATCGAGACAATGAAAAGACGTTACTGATTCCATGAAAACATCGGGTTTGTTCATTTTTGGCGAATTGCTAGTCTAATTCGATTTCAATCGGGCCAATGAAATGTGTCCTTTGATTTCATGATAACCTTGCGTTTGTTCGTTTTTGACGAATTGCTAGTCTAATTAAACTGGAATCGAGCCAATGAAAAGCGATTTTTGACTTAATGTTAACTTCGTGTTTGTTCAGTTTTGTCGAATTGCTAGTCTAATTCGATTGGAATCGAGTGAATGAAATGTGGCTTTTGATTTCATGATAACCTTGGGTCTGTTCATTTTTTACGAATTGCTTGTCTATGTCGATTGGAATCGAGCTAATGAAAAGTGGTTTTTCATTTCGTGATGACTCCGGGTTTGTTCGGTTTTGGCGAATTGCTAGTCTAATTCGATTCGAATCGAGGAAATGAAAAGCGGTTTTTTATTTCATGATAACTTCGGGTTTGTACATTTTTGACGAATTGCTAGTCTAATTCGATTGGAATCTGGCCATTGAAAAGTGGGTTTTGATTTCGTGATAACTTCGGCTTTGTTCAATTTTGGCGAATTGCGAGTCTAATTCGATTGGAATCGGGCCAATGAAATGTGGCTTTCAATTTCGTGATAACTTCAGGTTTGTTTATTTTTTACGAATTGCTAGTCTAATTCGATTGGAATCGAACAAATGAAAAGCGATTTTTGATTTCATGATAACTTCAGGTTTGTCCATTTTTGGCGAATTGCTAGACTAATTTGATTGGAATGGGGCCTATGAATAGTTGGTTTTGATTTCATGATAACTTCGGGTTTGTTCATTTTTGGCGAATTGCTAGTCTAATTCGATTGGAATCGGGCCATTGAATGTTGCTTTTGATTTAATGTTAACTTCGGGTTTGTTCATTTTTGTCGAATTGCTAGTCTAATTCGATTGGAATCGAGTGAATGAAATGTGGCTTTTAATTTCATGATAACCTTGGGTTTGTTCGTTTTTGACGAATTGTTTGTCTAAGTCGATTGGAATCGAGTCAATGAAACGTGGTTTTTGATTTCGTGATAACTTCGGATTTGCTCGCTTTGGTCGAATTAGTAGTCTAATTCGATTGGAATCGAGCAAATGGGAAGCGGTTTTTGATTTCATGATAACTTCGGGTTTATTCATTTTTGGTGAATTGCTAGTCTAATTCGATTGGAATCGAGCCAATGAGAAGTGGGTTTTGATTTCTTGATAACTTCGGGTTTGTTCGTTTTAGGCGAATTGCTAGTCTAATTCGATTGGAATCGGGCCAATGAAATGTGGCTTTTGATATCATGATAAATTCGGGTTTGTTCATTTTTGGCAAATTGCTAGTCTAATTCGATTGGAATCGAGCCAACGAAAAGTGGTTTTTCATTTCATGATGACTTCGGGTTTGTTCGTTTTTGGTGAATTGCTAGTCTAATTCGATTGGAATCGAGACAATGAAAAGAGGTTATTGATTCCATGAAAACTTCGGGTTTGTTCATTTTTGGCGAATTGCTAGTCGAATTCGATTAGAATCGGGCCAATGAAATGTGGCTTTTGATTTAATGATAACCTTGGGTTTGTTCATTTTTTACGAATTGCTAGTCAAATTCAATTGGAATCGAGCTAATGAAAAGCGGTTTTTGATTTAATGTTAACTTCGGGTTTGTTCATTTTTACCGAATCGCCAGTCTAATTCAATTGGAATCGAGTGAATGAAATGTGGCTTTTGATTTAATGATAACCTTGGGTCTGTTCATTTTTTACGAATTGGTTGTCTATGAGGATTGGAATCGAGCCAATGAAAGGCGATTTTTGATTTTGGGTTTGTTCGTTTTGGTCGAATAGCTTGTCTAATTCGATTGGAATCGAGGAAATGAAAAGTAGTTTTTTATTTCATGATAACTTCGGGTTTGTTAATTTTTGGCGAATTGCTAGTCTGATTCGATTGGAATCGGGCCAATGAAAAGTGGGTTTTGATTTCATGATAACTTTGGCTTTGTTTAATTTTGGCGAATTGCGAGTCTAATTCGATTGTAATTGGGCCAATGAAATGTGCCTTTTAATTTCGTGATAACTATAGCTTGTTTGTTTTTGGCGAATTGCTAGTCTAATTCAATTGGAATCGAGCAAGTGAAAAATGATTTTTGATTTCATGATATCTTCATTTTTCTTCATTTTTTGCAAATTGCCAGTCCAATTCGATTGGAATAAGGCCAATGAAAAGTAGGTTTTGATTTCATGATAACTTCGGGTTTGTTCATTTTTAGCGAATAGCTAGTCTAATTCGATTGGAATCGGGCCATTGAATGGTGCTTTTGATTTAATGTTAACTTCGGGTTTGTTCGTTTTTGTCGAATTGCTAGTCTAATTCGATTGGAACTGAGTGAATGAAATGTGGCTTTTAATTTCACGATAACCTTGGGTTTGTTCATTTTTGACGAATTGCTTGTCTAAGTCGAATGGAATCGAGCAAATGAAACGTGGTTTTTGATTTCGTGATAACTTCGGGTATGTTCGTTTTGGTTGAATTGGTAGTCTAAGTCGATTAGAATCGGGCAAATGGAAAGCGGTTTTTGATTACATGATAACTTTGAGTTTGTTCATTTTGTACGAATTGCTCGTCTAATTTGATTGGACTAGGGCCAACGAAAAGTAGGTTTTGATTTCATGATAACTTCGGGTTGTTCATTTTTAGCGAATTGCTCGTCTAATTGGATTGGAATCGGGCCATTGAATGTTGCTTTTGATTTAATGTTAACTTTGGGTTTGTTCATTTTTGTCAAATTGCTAGTCTAATTTGATTGGAATCGAGGGAATGAAATGCGGCTTTTGGTTTCATGATAACCTTGGGTTTGTTCATTTTTGACGAATTGCTTGTCGAAGTCGATTGGAATCGAACTGATGAAAAGCGGCTTTTGATTTAATGATAACTTCGGGTTTGTTCATTTTTGGCGAATTGCTAGTCTAATTCAATTGGAATCGGGCCAATGAAAAGTGGGTTTTGATTTCATGATAACTTCGGGTGTTTTCATTTTTGGCAAATTGCTAGTCTAATTCCATTAGAATCAGGCCAATGAAAAGTGGGTTTTGATTTTATGATAACTTCGGGTTTGTTCATTTTTGGTGAATTGCGAGTCTAATTCGATTGGGATCGGGCCAATGAAATGTGGCTTTTAATTTCGTGGTTACTCCAGGTTTGTTTATTTTTGGCGAATTACTAGTCTAATTCGATTGGAATCGAGGAAATGAAAAGCGATTTTTGATTTCATGATAACTACGGGTTTTTTCATTTTAGGTTGAGCCAATGGAAAGTGGTTTTTGATTTCCTGATAACTTCGGGTTAGTTTATTTTGATCGAATTGCTAGTCTAATTCGATTGGAATCGAGCAAATGAAAAAGTAGTTTTTGATTTCATGATAACTTTGGGTTTATTCGTTTTTGGCGAATTGCTAGTCTAATTTGATGGGAATTGAAGCAATGAGAAGTGGGTTGTGATTTCATGATAACTTGGGGTTTGTTCATTTTTGGTGAATTGCTAGTCTAATTCGATTGGAATCGGTCCAACGAAATGTGGCTTTTGATTTCATGATAACTTTGGGTTTGTTCATTTTTGACGAATTGCTAGTCTAATTCGATTGGAATCGAGCCAATGAAAAGTGGTTTTTGATTTCACGATAACTTCGAGTTTGTTCGTATTCGTTGAATTCCTTGTCCAAGTTGATTGCAATCGAACAAATGAAAATGCAGTTTTTAATTTCATGATAACTTCGGGTTTATTCATTTTTTGGCGAATTGCTAGTCTAATTCGATTGGAATCGAGCCAATGAGAAGTGGGTTTGGATTTCATGATAACATCAGGTTGGTTCGTTTTTTGCGAATTGCTAGTCTAATTCGATTGGAATTGAGCCAATGAAACGTGGCTTTTGATTTCAAGATAAATTCGGGATTGTTCATTTTGGGCGAATTGCTAGTCAAATTCTATTGGAATCGAGCCAATGAAAAGAGGTTATCGATTCCATGAAAACTTTGGGTTTGTTCATTTTTGGCGAATTGTTAGTCTAATTCGATTAGAATCAGGCAAATGAAATGTGGCTTTTGATTTCATGATAACCTTGGGTTTGTTCATTTTTTACGAATTGCTAGTCTAATTTGATTTGAATCGAGCCAATAAAAAGAGATTTTTTATTTAATTTTAACTTCGGGTTTGTTCATTTTTGTCGAATTGCTAGTCTAATTTGATTGGAATCGAGTGAATGAAATGTGGCTTTTGATTTCGTTATAACCTTGGGTCTGTTCATTTTTTACGAATTGCTTGTCTGTGTCGATTGGATTCGAGCCAATGAAAAGCGATTTTTGATTTCGCGATAACTTCGAGTTTGTTCGTTTTTGTCGAATTGCTTGTTTAATTCGATTGGAATCGAGCAAATAAAAAGTGGTTTTTGATTTCATGATAAATTCGGGTTTGTTCATTTTTGGCAAATTGCTATTCTAATTCGATTGGAATCGGGCCAATGAAAAGTGGGTTTTGATTTCATGATAACTTCGGGTTTGTTCATTTTTGGCAAATTGCGAGTCTAATTCGATTGGAGTCGGGCCAATGAAATATGGCTTTTAATTTCGTGATAACTTCAGGTTTTTTTGGCCGAATTGCTAGTCTAATTCGATTAGAATCGAGCAAATGAAAAGCGATTTTTGATTTCATGATAACTTCGAGTTTGTTCATTTTTGGCGAATTGCCTATCTAATTCGATTTGAATAGGGCTGATGAAAAGTAGTTTTGATTTTATGATAACTTCGGGTTTGTTCATTTTTAGTGAATGGCTAGTCTAATTAGATTGGAATCGGGCCATTGAATGTTGGTTTTGATTTAATGTTAACTTCGGGTTTGTGCATTTTTGTCAAATTGCTAGTCTAATTCGATTGGAATCGAGTGAATGAAATGTGGCTTTTAATTTCATGATAACCTTGGGTTTGTTCATTTTTGACGAATTGCTTGTCTAAGTCGATTGGAATTGAGCCAATGAAACGTGGTTTTTGATTTCGTGATGACTTCGGGTCTGTTCCTTTTGGTCGAATTGGCAGTCTAATTCGATTGGAATCGAGCAAATGGAAAGCGGTTTTTGAT
This sequence comes from Olea europaea var. sylvestris, assembly GCF_002742605.1. Taxonomy (NCBI): domain Eukaryota; kingdom Viridiplantae; phylum Streptophyta; class Magnoliopsida; order Lamiales; family Oleaceae; genus Olea; species Olea europaea. The sequence continues at coordinate 28,051,397 of NC_036249.1, forward strand.
TTCATGATAACTTCGAGTTTGTTCATTTTTGACGAATTGCTAGTCTAATTTGATTGGAATAGGGCCAACGAAAAGTAGGTTTTGATTTCATGATAAGTTCGGGTTTGTTCGTTTTTAGCAAATTGTTAGTCTAATTCGATTGAAATCGGGCCATTGAATGTTGCTGTTGATTTAATGTTAACTTCGGGTTTGTTCATTTTTGTCGAATTGCTAGTCTAATTTGATTGGAATCGAGTGAATGAAATGCAGCTTTTGATTTCATGATAACCTTGGGTTTGTTCATTTTTGACGAATTACTTGTCTAAGTCGACTGGAATCGAGCCAATGAAAAGCGGTTTTTGATTTAATGATAACTTCGGGTTTGTTCAGTTTTGGCGAATTGCTAGTCTAATTCGATTGGATTCGGGCCAATGAAAAGTGGGTTTTGATTTCATGATAACTTTAGGTTTTTTTCATTTTTGGCGAATTGCTAGTCTCATTCCATTGGAATCGGGCCGATGAAAAGTGGGTTTTGATTTCATGATAACTTCGGGTTTGTTCATTTTTTGGCGAATTGCGAGTCTAATTCGATTGGAATCGGGCCAATGAAATGTGGCTTTTAATTTTGTGGTTACTCCAGGTTTGTTTGTTTTTGGCGAATTGCTAGTTTAATTCGATTGGAATCGAGCAAATGAAAATCAGTTTTTGGTTTCATGATAACTACGGGTTTGTTCATTTTTGGTTGAGCGAATGAAAAGTTGTTTTTGATTTCATGATAACTTCGGGTTAGGTCGTTTTGGTCGAATTGCTAGTCTAATTCGATTGGAATCGAGCCAATGAAAGGTGGTTTTTGAATTCATGATAACTTCGAGTTTGTTTGTATCGGTTGAATTGCTAGTCTTATTAGATTGGAATCAAGCAAATGAAAAAGCAACTATTGATTCCATGATAACTTCGAGTTTATTCATTTTTGCCGAATTGCTAGTCTAATTCGATTGGAATCGGGCCAATGAAATGTGGCTTTTGATTTAATGTTAACTTTGGGTTTGTTCATTTTTGGCCAATTGCTAGTCTAATTCAATTAGAATCGAGTCATTGAAAAGTGGTTTTTCATTTTGTGATGACTTCGGGTTTGTTCGTTTTTAGCGAATTACTAGTCTAATTCAATTGGAATCAAACCAATGAAAAGTGGTTATTGATTCCATGAAAACTTCGGGTTTGTTAATTTTTGGAGAATTGCTAGTCTAATTGGATTAGAATCAGGGCAATGAAATGTGGCTTTTGGTTTCATGATAACCTTGGGTTTGTTCGTTTTTTAAGAATTGCTAGTCTAATTCGATTGAAGTCGAGCCAATGAAAAGTTATTTTTGATTTAATGATAACTTCGGGTTTGTTCATTTTTGGCAAATTTCTAGTCTAATTCGATTGGAATCGGGCCAATGAAAAGTGGGTTTTGATTTCAGGATAATTTCAGGTTTGTTCATTTTGGCGAATTGCTAGTCTAATTCAAATGGAATCGGGCCAATGAAAAGTGGCTTCTGATTTCATGATAAGTTCGATGTTTTTCATTTTTGGCGAATTGCTAGTCTAATTCGTTTGGAATTAAGCCAATGAAAAGTGGCTTATGATTTCATGATAACTTCGGGTTTGTTCATTTTTAACAAATTGCTAGTCTAATTCGATTGGAATCGAGCTAATGACAAGTGGTTTTTAATTTCATGATAACTTCGGGTTTGTTCATTTTTGGTCGAATTGCAAGTCTAATTCGATTGGAATCGGGCCATTGAAATGTTGCCTTTGATTCAATGATAACTTCAGGTTTGTTCATTTTTGTCGAATTGCTAGTCTAATTCGATTGGAATCAAGTCAATGAAATGTGGCTTTTGATTTCATGATAACTTTGGGTTTTTTTGTTTTTCAAGAATTGCTTGTCTAATTCGATTGGAATCGAGATAATGAAAAGTGGTTTTTGATTTCATGATAACTTCCGGTTTGTTCATTTTGGTCGAATTGCTAGTCTAATTCGATTGGAATCGAGCAAATGAAAAGCGATTTTTGATTTCATGATAACTTCGGGTTTGTTCATTTTTGACGAATTGCTAGTCTAATTCGATTGGAATCGGGCAATGAAAAGTGGGTTTTGATTTCATGCGAACTTCGGGTTTGTTCATTTTTAGCGAATTGCTAGTCTAGTTCGATTGGATTCGGGCAATTGAAATGTTGCTTTTGATTTAATGTAAACTTCGGGTTAGTTCATCTTTGTCGAATTGCTAGTCTAATTCGATAGGAATTGAGTCAATGAAATGTTGCTTTTGATTTCATGATAACCTTGGGTTTGTTCGTTTTTGACGAATTGCTTGTCTAATTCGATTGGAATCGAGCCAATGAAACGTGGTTTTTGATTTCATGATAAATTCGGGTTTGTTCATTTTGGTCAAATTGCTAGTCTAATTTGATTGGAATCGAGCAAATGAAAAGCGATTTTGGATTTCATGATAACTTCGGGTTTGTTCTTTTTTGGCGAATTGTTAGTCTAATTCGATTAGAATCTGGCCAATGAAAAGTGGGTTTTGATTTCATGATAAACTTGGGTTTGTTCATTTTTGACGAATTGCTTGTCTAATTCGATTGGAATCGAGCCAATGAAAAGTGGTTTTTGATTTCATGATAACTTTGGGTTTGTTCGTTTTGAAGGAGTTGCTAGTCCAATTCGATTGGAATCGAGCAAATGAAAAGCGGTTTTGGATTTCATGATAACTTCGGGTTTGTTCTTTTTTGGCGAATTGTTAGTCTAATTTGATTAGAATCTGGCCAATGAAAAGTGGGTTTTGATTTCATGATAACCTTGGGTTTGTTCATTTTTGACAAATTGCTTGTCTAATTCGATTGGAATCGAGCCAATGAAAAGTTATTTTTGATTTAATGATAACTTCGGGTTTGTTCATTTTTGGCAAATTTCTAGTCTAATTCGATTGGAATCAAGTCAATGAAATGTGGCTTTTGATTTCATGATAACTTCGGGTTTGTTCATTTTTAACAAATTGCTAGTCTAATTCGATTGGAATCAAGTCAATGAAATGTGGCTTTTGATTTCATGATAACTTCGGGTTTGTTCATTTTTAACAAATTGCTAGTCTAATTCGATTGGAATCAAGTCAATGAAATGTGGCTTTTGATTTCATGATAACTTCGGGTTTGTTCATTTTTAACAAATTGCTAGTCTAATTCGATTGGAATCAAGTCAATGAAATGTGGCTTTTGATTTCATGATAACTTCGGGTTTGTTCATTTTTAACAAATTGCTAGTCTAATTCGATTGGAATCAAGTCAATGAAATGTGGCTTTTGATTTCATGATAACTTCGGGTTTGTTCATTTTTAACAAATTGCTAGTCTAATTCGATTGGAATCAAGTCAATGAAATGTGGCTTTTGATTTCATGATAACTTCGGGTTTGTTCATTTTTAACAAATTGCTAGTCTAATTCGATTGGAATCAAGTCAATGAAATGTGGCTTTTGATTTCATGATAACTTCGGGTTTGTTCATTTTTAACAAATTGCTAGTCTAATTCGATTGGAATCAAGTCAATGAAATGTGGCTTTTGATTTCATGATAACTTCGGGTTTGTTCATTTTTAACAAATTGCTAGTCTAATTCGATTGGAATCAAGTCAATGAAATGTGGCTTTTGATTTCATGATAACTTCGGGTTTGTTCATTTTTAACAAATTGCTAGTCTAATTCGATTGGAATCAAGTCAATGAAATGTGGCTTTTGATTTCATGATAACTTCGGGTTTGTTCATTTTTAACAAATTGCTAGTCTAATTCGATTGGAATCAAGTCAATGAAATGTGGCTTTTGATTTCATGATAACTTCGGGTTTGTTCATTTTTAACAAATTGCTAGTCTAATTCGATTGGAATCAAGTCAATGAAATGTGGCTTTTGATTTCATGATAACTTCGGGTTTGTTCATTTTTAACAAATTGCTAGTCTAATTCGATTGGAATCAAGTCAATGAAATGTGGCTTTTGATTTCATGATAACTTCGGGTTTGTTCATTTTTAACAAATTGCTAGTCTAATTCGATTGGAATCAAGTCAATGAAATGTGGCTTTTGATTTCATGATAACTTCGGGTTTGTTCATTTTTAACAAATTGCTAGTCTAATTCGATTGGAATCGAGCAAATGAAAAGCGGTTTTGGATTTCATGATAACTTCGGGTTTGTTCTTTTTTGGCGAATTGTTAGTCTAATTCGATTAGAATCTGACCAATGAAAAGTGGGTTTTGATTTCATGATAACCTTGGGTTTGTTCATTTTTGACGAATTGCTTGTCTAATTCGATTGGAATCGAGCCAATGAAAAGTGGTTTTTGATTTCATGATAACTTTGGGTTTGTTCGTTTTGAACGAGTTGCTAGTCCAATTCGATTGGAATCGAGCAAATGAAAAGCGGTTTTTGATTTCATGATAACTTCGTGTTTGTTCATTTTTTGGCGAATTGTTAGTCTAATTCTATTGGAATCTTACCAATGAAAAGTGCGTTTTGATTTCATTATAACTTCGGGTTTGTTCATTTATGGCGAATTACGAGTCTAATTCGATTGGTATCGGTCCAATGAAATGTGGCTTTTAATTTCATGATAACTTCAGGTCTGGTTGTTTTGGGCGAATTATAAGTCTAATTCGATTGGAATCGAGCAAATGAAAAGCGATTTTTGAATCCATGATAATTTTGGGTTTGTTCATTTTTGGTTGAGCCAATGAAAAGTGGTTTTTGTTTTGATGATAACTTCGAGTTTGTTCGTTTTGGTCGAATTGCTAGTCTAATTCGACTGAAATCGAGCAAATGAAAAGGCGATTTTTGGTTTCATGATAACTTTGGGTTTATTCGTTTTTGGCGAATTGCTAGTCTAATTCGATTGGAATTGAGCCAACGAGAAGTGGGTTTTGATTTCATGATAACTTCGGGATTGTTCGTTTTTGTCGAATTCCTAGTCTGATTCGATTGGAATCGGGCCAATAAAATGTGGCTTTTGATTTCATGATGACTTTGGGTATGTTTGTTTTTGTCGAATTCCTAGTCTAATTCGATTGGAATCGAGTCAATGAAATGTGGGTTTTGAATTCATGATAACTTTGGGTTTGTTCATTTTTTACGAATTGCTAGTCTAATTCGATTGGAATCGAGCCAATGAAAAGTGGTTTTTGATCTCATGATAACTTCGGGTTTGTTCGTATTGGTTGAATTGCTAGTCTAATTCGATTAGAATCGAGCGAATACAAAAGCGGTTTTTGATTTCATGATAACTTCGGGTTTATTCATTTTTGGTGAATTGCTAGTCTAATTCGATTAGAATCGAGCCAATGAGAAGTGGGTTGTGATTTCTTGATAACTTCGGGTTTGCTCGTTTTTGGCGAATTGCTAGTCTAATTCGATTGGAATCGGGCAAATGAAATGTAACTTTTGATTTCGTGATAACCTTGGGTTTGTCTAGTCTAATTTGATTGGGATCAAGCCAATGAAAAGTGGTTTTTGTTTTCGTGATGACTTCGAGTTTGTTCATTTTTTGTGAATTGCTAGTCTAATTCGATTGGAATCGAGCCAATGACAAGAGGTTTTTGATTCCATGAAAACTTCGGGTTCGTTCGGTTTTGGAGAATTGCTAGTCTAATTCGATTGGAATTGGGCCGATGAAATGTGGCTTTTGATTTCGATTGTTATCGAGCCAATGAAAAGAAGTTTTTTATTTTATGATAACATCGGGTGTGTTCATTTTTGGCGAATTACTAGTCTAATTCGATTAGAATAGCGCCAATGAAAAGTGGGTTTTGATTACATGACAACTTCGGGTTTGTTCACTTTTGGCGAATTGCTAATCTAATTCCATTGGAATCTGGCCAATGAAAAGTGGCTTCTGATTTTATGATAACTTCGGGTTTTTTCATTTTTGGCGAATTGCTAGTCTAATTCGATTGGAATCGAGCCAATGAAAAGTGGCTTCTGATTTCACGATAACTTCGAGTTTGTTCATTTTTGGCGACTTGCTAGTCTAATTCGATTGGAATCGAAGCAAGGACGAGTGGTTTTTTATTTCATGATAACTTCGGGTTAGTTCATTTTTGGTCGAATTGGTAGTCTAATTCGATTGGAATCGGGCCGTTGAAATTTTGCTTTTGATTTAATGATAACTTCGGGTTTGTTTGTTTTTGTCGAATTGCCAGCCTAATTTGATTGGAATCGAGTCAATGAAATGTGGCTTTTGATTTCATGATAACCTTGGGTTTTTCATTTTTGACGAATTGCTTGTCTAATTCGATTGGAATCGAGCCAATGAAAAGTGGTTTTTTATTTCATTGTAACTTCGGGTTTGTTCATTTTGGTCGAATTGCTAGTCTAATTCGATTGGAATCGTGCAAATGAAAAGTGATTTTTGATTTTTAGATAACTTCGGGTTTGTTCATTTTTGGCGAATTGCTAGTCTAAGTCGATTGGAATCGGGCCAATGAAAAGTGGGTTTTGATTTCATGATAACTTTGGGCTTGTTCATTTTTAGCGAATGGCTAGTCTAATTCGAATGGAATTGGGCCATTTAAATGTTGCTTTTGATTTAATGATAACTCCGGATTAGTTCGTTTTTGTCGAATTGCTAGTCTAATTTGATTGGAATCGAGTCAATGAAATGTGGCCTTCGATTTCATGATAACTTTGGGTTTGTTCGTTTTTGATGGATTGCTTGTCTAATTCGATTGGAATCAAGCCAATGAAAAGGGGTTTTTGATTTCGTGATAACTTCAGGTTTGTTAATTTTGGTCGAATTGCTAGTCTAATTCGATTGGAATCGTGGAAATGAAAAGCGGTTTTTGATTTCATGATGACTTCGGGTTTTTTTCATTTTTCACAAATTGCTGGTCTAATTCGATTGGAATCGGGCCAATGAAAAGTGGGTTTTGATTTCATGATAACTTTGGGTATTTTCATTTTTGACGAATTGCGTGTCTAATTCGATTGGAATTGGGCCAATGAAATGTGGCTTCTAATTTCATGATAACTTCAGGTTGGTTCGTTTTTGGCGAATTGCTAGTCTAATTCGATTGAATTGAGCCAATGAAAGGTGGCTTCTGATTTCATGATAACTTCAAATTTGTTCATTTTTTGGCGAATTGCTAGCCTAATTTGATTGAATCGAGCCAATGAAAAGTGGCTTCGGATTTCGTGATAACTTTGGATTTTTTCATTTTTGGCGATTTTATAGTCTAATTCGATTGGAATCGAGCCAATGAAAAGTGGTTTTTGATTTCAAGATAACTTCGGGTTTGTTCATTTTTGGCAAATTGCTAGTCTATTTCGATTGGAATCGAGGCAACGAAATGTGGCCTTTGATTTCTTCGTAACTTTGGGTTTGTTCATTATCGGCGAACTGATAGTCTAATTCGAATGAATCATGCCAATGCAAAGTGGCTTTTGATTTCATGATAGCTTCGGGTTTGTTCGTTTTTGGCGAATTGCTAGTCTAATTCGATTGGAATCTAGCCAATGAAAAGTGGGTTTTGATTTCATGGTAACTTCGGGTTTGTTCTTTTTTGGCAAATTGCGAGTCTAATTCGATTGTTATCGGTCCAATGAAGCGTGGCTTTTAATTTCACGATAACTTCAAGTTTGGTTGCTTTTGGCGAACTGCTAGTCTAATTTGATTGGAATCAAGCAAATGAAAAACAGTTTTTGATTCCATGACAACTTCGTGTTAGTTCATTTTCTGTTGAGCCAATGAAAAGTGGGTTTTGATTTTGTGATAAAATCGGGTTTGTTCGTTTTGGTCAAATTGCTAGTCTAATTCGATTGGAATCGAGCAAATGAAAAAGCGGTTTTTTATTTCATGATGACTTTAGGTTTGTTAATTTTTGTCGAATTCATAGTCTAATTCGATTGGAATCGAGCTAATGAAATGTGGATTTTAATGTCATGTTAACTTTGGGTTTGTTCATTTTTGACGAATTGCTAGTCCAATTCGATTGGAATGAGCCAATGAAAAGTAGTTATTGATTTCATGATAATTTCAGGTTCGTTCATTTTTGGCGAATTGCTAGTCTAATTCGATTAGAATCGGGCCAATGAGAAGTGGGTTGTTATTTCTTGATAACTTCGGGTTTGTTCATTTTTGTCGAATTACTAGTCTAATTAGATTGGAATAGGGCCAATGAAAAGTGGGTTTTGATTCCATGATAACTTCAGGTTTGTTCATTTTTAGCGAATTGCTAGTCTAATTCAAATGGAATCTGGCCAATGAAAAGTGGCTTCTGATTTCATGATAACGTCGGGTTTTTTCATTTTTGGCGAATTACTAGTCTAATTCGATTGAATCGAGCCAATGAATAGTGGCTTTGGATTTCATGATAACTTCGTATTTGTTCATTTTTGGCGATTTGCTAGTCTAATTCGATTGGAATCGAGCCAACGAAAAATGGTTTTTGATTTCAAGATAACTCCGGGTTTGTTCGTTTTTGGAAAATTGCTAGTCTAATTCGATTCGAATCGAGGCAATGAAATGTGGCCTTTGATTTCTTCATAACTTCGGGTTTGTTCATTATCGGCGAATTGCTAGTCTAATTCGATTGAATCATGCCAATGAAAAGTGGCTTTTGATTTCATGATAGCTTCGGGTTTGTTCGTTTTTGGCGAATTGCTAGTCTAATTCGATTGGAATCGAGCCAATGAAAAGTGGGTTTTAATTTCATAATAAATTAGGGTTTGTTCGTTTTTAGTGAATTGCTAGTCTAATTCGATTGGAATCGAGCCAATGAAATGTTGATTTTGATTTCATGATAACTTCGAGTTTGTTCATTTTTAGCAAATTACTAGTCTAATTCTATTGGAATCGGGCTAATGAAATGTGGCTTTTAGTTTCATGATAACTTTAGGTTTGTTTGTTTTTGGCGAATTGCTAGTCTAATTCGATTGAATTCAGACAATGAAAAGTGGCTTCTGATTTCATGGTAACTTCGAGTTTGTTTGTTTTTGGCGAATTACTAGTCTAATTCGATTGAATTGAGCCAATGAAAAGTGGCTTCGAATTTCATGATAACTTCGGATTTGTTCATTTTTGACGATTTGCTAGTCTAATTCGATTGGAATCAAGCCAATGAAAAGTGGTTTTTGATTTCAAGATAACTCCGGGTTTGTTCGTTTTTGGCAAATTGCTAGTCTAATTCGATTCGAATCGAGGCAATGAAATGTGTCCTTTGATTTCTTCATATCTTCGGGTTTGTTCATTATCAACGAATTGCTAGTCTGATTCGATTGAATCATGCCAATGAAAAGTGGCTTTTGATTTCATGATAGCTTCGGGTTTGTTCGTTTTTGGCGAATTGCTAGTCGAATTCGATTCGAATCGAGGCAATGAAATGTGTCCTTTGATTTCTTCATATCTTCGGGTTTGTTCATTATCGACGAATTGCTAGTCTAATTCGATTGAATCATGCCAATGAAAAGTGGCTTTTGATTTCATGATAGCTTCGGGTTTGTTCGTTTTTAGCGAATTGCTAGTCTAATTCGATTGGAATCGAGCCAATAAAAAGTGGGTTTTGATTTCATGATAAATTTGGGTTTGTTCGTTTTTAGCGAATTACTAGTCTAATTCGATTGGAATCGGGCCAATGAAATGTTGATTTTGAATTCATGATAATTTCGAGTTTGTTCGTTTTCAGTGAATTGCTAGTCTAATTCGATTAGAATCAGGCCAATGAAATGTGGCTTTTAATTTAGTGATAACTTCAGGTTTGTTTGTTTTTGGCGAATTGCTAGTCTAATTCGATTGGAATCGAGCCAATGAGAAGTGGGTTTTGATTTCATGATAACTTCGGATTTGTTCATTTTTGGTGAATTGCTAGTCTAATTCGATTGGAATCTGGCCAACGAAACGTGGCTTTTGATTTCATGATGACTTCGAGTTTTTTCGTTTTTGGAGAATTGCCAGTCTAATTCGATTGGAATCGAGCCAATGAAATGTGGCTTTTGATTTCATGATAACTTCGGGTTTGTTCATTTTTTGACTAATTGCTAGTCTAATTCGATTGGAATCGAGCCAATGAAAAGTGGTTTTTGATTTCATGATAACTTTGAGTTTGTTCGTATTGGTTGAATTGCTTGTCTAAGTCGATTGGAATCGAGGAAATGAAAAAGCGATTTCTGATTTCATGATAACTTTGAGTTTATTCATTTTTGGCGAATTGCTAGTCTAATTCGATTGGAAACGAGACAATGAGAAGTGGGTTTTGAGTTCTTGATAACTTCGGGATTGTTCGTTTTTGACGAATTGCTAGTCTAATTCGATTGGAATTGAGCCAATGAAAAGAGATTATTGATTCCATGAAAACTACGAGTTAGTTCGTCTTTGACGAATTGCTAATCTAATTCGATAAGAATCGGGCCAAAGAAATTTGGCTTTTGATTTCATGATAGCATTGGGTTTATTCGTTTTTTGACGAATTGCTAGTCTAATTCAATTGGAATCAAGCCTATGAAAGCGGTTTCCGATATAATGGTAACTTCGGGTTTGTTCATTTTTGGCGAATTGCTAGTCTAATTCGATTGGAATCGGGCCAATGAAAAGCTGTTTTTGATTTCATGATAACTTCGGGTTGATTCATTTTTGGAGAATTGCTAGTCTAATTCGATTGGAATCTGGCCAATGAAAAGTGGGTTTTGGTTTCATGATAACTTCGGGTTTGTTCATTTTTAATGAAATGTAGTCTAATTCGATTGGAATCGGGCCAATGAAATGTGGCTTTTAATTTCATGATAACTTCAGGTTTGGTTTTTTTTACGAATTGCTAGTCTAATTTGATTGGAATCGAACAAATGAAAAGCAGTTTTTGATTCCATGATAACTTTGGGTTTGTTCATTTTTGGTTGAGCCACTGAATAGTGGTTTTTGATTTCATGATAACTTCGGGTTTGTTCGTTTTGGTCGAATTGCTTGTCTAATTCGATTGGGATCGAGCAAATGAAAAAGTGATTTTTAATTTCATGATAACTTCGAGTTTATTCGTTTTTGGCGAATTGCTAGTCTAATTCGATTGAAATCGAGCCAATGAGAAGTGGGTTTTGACTTCTGATAATTTCGGGTTTGTTCATTTTTGGGGACTTGCTAGTCTAATTCGGCTGGAAATCGAGCAAATGAAAAGTAGTTTTTGATTTCATTATAACTTCAGGTTTGTTCATTTTTGGCGAATTGCTACTCTAATTCGATTGGAATAGGGCCAATGAAAAGTACGTTTTGATTTCATGATAACTTCGGGTTTCTTTATTTTTAGCGAATTGCTAGTCTAAATCGATTGGAATCGGGCCATTGAACGTTTCTTTTGATTTAATGTTAACTTCGGGTTTGTTTATTTTTGTCGAATTGCTAGTCTAATTCGATTGGAATCGAGTGAATGAAATGTGGCTTTTGATATCATGATAACCTTGGGTTTGTTCGTTTTTGACGAACTGCTTGTCTAAGTTGATTTGAATCGAGCCAATGAAAAGAGGTTTTTGATTTCGTGATAACTTCGGGTTTGTTCGTTTCTGTCGAATTGCTAATCTAATTCGATTGGAATTGAGCCAATGAAATGTGGCTCTTGATATCATGATAACTTTGGGTTCGTTCATTTTTTACGAATTGCTAGTCTAATTCGATTGGAATCGAGCCAATGAAAAGTGGTTTTTGATTTCATGAGAACTTCCAGTTTGTTCGTATTGGTTGAATTGCTAGTCTAATTCGACTGGAACCGAGCCAATGAGAAGTGGGTTTTGATTTCTTGATAACATCGGGTTTGTTCATTTTTGGCGAATTGCTAGTCTAATTCGATTGGAATCGGCCAATGAAATGTGGCTTTTGATTACATGATAACTTCGGGCTTGTTCATTTTTGGCGAATTGCTAGTCTAATTCGATTGGAATCGAGCCAATGAAAAGTGGTTTTTCATTTCGTAATGACTTCGTGTTTGTTCGTTTTTGGTCGAATTGCTCGTCTAATTTGATTGGAATCGAGCCAATGAAAAGAGGTTATTGATTCCATTAAAACTTCGAGTTTGTTCATTTTTGGCGAATTACTAGTCTAATTCGATTAGAATCGGGCCAATGAAATGTGGCTTTTGATTTCATGCTAACCTTGGGTTTGTTCGTTTTTGACAAATTGCTAGTATAATTTGATTGGAATTGAGCCAATGAAAAGCGGTTTTTGATTTAATGATAACTTTGAGTTTGTTCATTTTTGACGAATTGCTAGTCTAATTCGATTGGAATCGGTCCAATGAAAAGTGGGTTTTGATTTCTTGATAACTTTAGGTTTGTTCATTTTTGGCGAATTACTAGTCTAATTCCATTGGAATCGGGCCAATGAAAAGTGGCTTCTGATTTCAAGATAACTTCGGGTTTTTTCATTTTTGTCGAATTGCTAGTCTAATTCGATTAGAATCGAGCCAATGAAAAGTGGCTTCTGATTTCATGATAACTTCGGGTTTGTTCATTTTTGGCAAATTGCTAGTCTAATTCGATTGGAATACGGCCAATGAAAAGTTGGTTTTGCTTTCATGATAACTTCAGGCTTGTTCATTTTTGACGAATTGCTCGTCTAAGTCGATTTGAATCGAGCCAATGAAAAGTGATTTTTGATTTCGTGATAACTTCGGGTTTGTTCATTTTGGTCGAATTGCTAGTCTAATTCGATTGGGATCGAGCAAATGAAAAGTGATTTTTGATTTCATGATAACTTCAGGTTTGTTCATTTTTGGCGAATTGCTAGTCTAATTCGATTGGAATAGAGCCAATGAAAAGTAGGTTTTGATTTCATGACAACTTCGGATTTGTTTATTTTTAGCGAATTGCTAGTCTAATTCGATTGGAATAGGGCCAACGAAAAGTAGGTTTTGATTTCTTGATAACTTCAGGTTTGTTCATTTTTAACGAATTGCTAGTCCAATTCGATTGGAATCGGCCCATTGAATGTTGTTTTTGATTTAATGTCAACTTTGGGTTTGTTTATTTTTGTCGAATTGCTAGTCTAATTCGATTGGAATAGAGTGAACGAAATGTAGCTTTTGATATCAGGATAACCTTGGGTTTGTTCATTTTTGACGAATTGCTTGTCTAAGTCGATTAGAATCGAACCAATGAAAAGTGGTTTTTGATTTCCTATTAACTTCGGGTTTGTTCATTTTGGTCGAATTGCTAGTCTAATTCGATTGGAATCGAGCAAATGGAAAGCGATTTTTGGTTTCATGATAACTTCAGGTTTGTTCATTTTTGGCGAATTGCTAGTCTAATTCGATTGGAATAGGGCCAATGAAAAGTAGGTTTTGATTTCATGATAACTTTGGGTTTGTTCATTTTTAGCGAATTGCTACTCTGATTTGATTGGAATCGGGCCATTGAATGTTGCTTTTGATTTAATGTCAACTTCGGGTTTGTTCATTTTTATCGAATTGCTTGTCTAATTCGATTGGAATCGAGTGAATGTAATATGGCTTTTGATTTCATGATAACCTTGTGTTTGTTCATTTTTGACGAATTGCTTGTCTAAGTCGATTTGAATCGAGCCAATGAAAAGTGGTTTTTGATTTCGCAATAACTTCGGGTCTGTTTGTTTTGGTCGAATTGCTTGTCTACTTTGATTGGAATCGAGCAAATGAAAAGCGGTTTTTGATTTCATGATAACTTCGGGTTTGTTCATTTTTGGCGAATTGCTAGTCTAATTCGATTGGAATCTGGCCAATGAAAAGTGGGTTTTGATTTCGTGATAACTTCTGGTTTGTTCATTTTTGACGAATTTTGAGTCTAATTCGATTGGAATCGGGCCAATGAAATGTGGGTTTTACTTTCGTGATAACTCTAGGTTTGTTTGTTTTTGGCGAATTGCTAGTCTAATTCAATTGGAATCGAGCCAATGAAATGTGGCTTTTGATTTCATGGTGACTTCAAGTTTATTCGTTTCTATCGAATTGCTAGTCTAATTCTATTGGAATCGAGCCAATGATAAGTGGCTATTGATTTCATGATAATTTTTGGTTTGTTCATTTTTTACGAATTGCTAGTCTAATTCGACTAGAATCAAGCCAATGAAAAGTGGTTTTTGATTTCATGATAACTTCGAGTTTGTTCGTATTGGTTGAATTGCTTGTCTAAGTCTTTTGGAATCGAGCAAATGATAAAGCGGTTTTTGATTTCATGATAACTTCAAGTTTTTTCATTTTTGGCGAATTTCTAGTCCAATTCGATTGGAATCGAGCCAATGAGAAGTGGGTTTTGATTTCTTGATAACTTCGGGTTTGGTCATTTTTGGCGAATTGCTAGTATAATTCGATTGGAATCCGGCAAATGAAATGTGGCTTTTGATTTCATGATAAATTCGGGTTTGTTCATTTTTAACGAATTGCTACTCTAATTCGATTGGAATCGAGCCAATGAAAATTGGTTTTTGATTCCACTACAACTTTGAGTTTGTTCTTATTGGTTGAATTGCTTGTCTAAGTCGATTGGAATCGTGCAAATGAAAAAGAGGTCTTTGATTTCATGATAATTTCGGGTTTATTCATTTTTGGCGAATTGCTAGTCTAATTCGATTGGAATCGAGCAAATGAGAAGTGGGTTTTGATTTCTTGATAACTTCGGGTTTGTTCATTTTTGGCGAATTGCTAGTCTAATTCGATTGGAATCGGGCCAATGAAATATGGCTTTTGATTTCATGATAAATTCGAGTTTGTTCATTTTTGACAAATTACTAGTCTAATTTGATTGGAATCGAGCCAATGAAAAGTGGTCTTTCATTTCGTGATGACTTCGGGTTTGTTTGTTTTTGCCAAATTGCTAGTCTATATCGATTGGAATCGAGACAATGAAAAGAGGTTATTGATTCCATGAAAATATCAGGTTTGTTCATTTTCAGCAAATTGCTAGTCTAATTCGATTGGAATCAGGCCAATGAAATGCGGCTTTTGATTTCATGATAACCTTGGGTTTGTTCATTTTTGACGAATTACTAGTCTAATTCGATTGGACTCGAGCCAATGAAAAACGGTTTTTGATTTAATGACAACTTCGTGTTTGTTCATTTTTGGTGAATTGCTAGTCTAATTCGATTGGAATCGAGCCAATGAA